>NC_053424.1:18815170-19115170 GCF_007990345.1 Gossypium hirsutum
ACTGCACCATTCATTTTGGGACGATACGGCGATGAGTTATGATGCTTAATTTTAAATTTGCTACAAACTTCAGCTATTGTGCTATTATTCAAGTTCATCGCATTGTCGGATATGATCCTCTCAGGCATCCATATCGACAAATGATCTCCTTCTTCAAGAATTTGCTGACTACTGCTTTTGTGACATTTGCATATGAAGCAGCCTCCACCCACTTGGTAAAGTAATCAATTACTACGAAGATGAAGCGATGCCCATTAGAAGCCTTTGGTGATATTGGCCCAATAACATCCATACCCCACATGGAAAACGGCCAAGGAGAGGTCATGACGTGAAGAGGTGAAGAAGGCGCGTGTATTTTGTCTCCGTAAATTTGGCATTTGTGGCACTTCCTGGCATGATCAATGCAATCTCCTTCCATGGTGGGCCAATAGTACCCAAATCTCATGATCTGTCTGGCCATCGTGAAACCACTGGCGTGCGTCCCACAAATACCCTCATGGACTTCTTCCAAATTTTCTTGGCTTCTTACCGCATCTACACATCTTAACAGTACTTGATCCTTCCTTCTTTTATATAACACTTCTCCATCTAAGACATATTCAATGGCTATCTTTCTCAGAGTTCTTTTGTCATTCTCTGTCGCTTGATCAGGGTATTCCCGATTCTTCACATATTGTAAGATACTCCGATACCAAGGACAATCATCTTTTCCCTCCTCCTCATATTGCAACAATTAGCCGGGGTCTCAGAGATACTCATCTGAACAGGCCTCATTGCCTCAAGTCTATTCACCTGAATCATCGAAGCTAGAGTAGCTAATGCATCAGCATTGTTTCCTCCTGGAGGTAAAGAAGTGAATCGTCAAATCTCAGCAATTCAAGACTAGTTTCTATACCGATTAGCTTAGATTCTAGTCTCCCACCCCTTGAGTGGTATATCACCAACGCTGAATCCCCGTATACTTCAGTACTTTGATGTTCGTTCAATGGCTGCACGAATGCCATAATACATGCTTCATATTCTGCCATGTTATTTGTACAATCGAAGTCCAACTTGCTAGCACAGGATAATGATCTCCACTTGGGGATACCAAGACTGCCCCATTCCATTACCCGTAGCATTCGAGGCTCCATCAAAATTTAACTTCCATACGTGATCCATTTGAGGATTTTCTTCAGTATTCGCCACATACATCAAATCCTCGTTTGGAAAATCAAAATTCAAGACTCATAGTCCTCCAAGGCTCTACTAGCTAGGAAATCGGCTATTGCACTTCCCTTTATGGCCTTCTGACTGACATATACTATATCAAATTCTGAGAGCAAGATCTGCCATCTAGCCATTCTCCCGTTCAAAGCAGTCGATTCCATCATATATTTTAAAGGTCTAACTTTGAAATCAACCAAGTCGTGTGATACAACATATACTGCCTCAGTCTTCGGGTTGCCCAGATTAGAGCACAACACAACTTCTCAATTGATGAGTACCTCATTTCGCAATCGGTAAATTTCTTACTGAGATAGTATATTGCCCTTTCTTTCTTTCCCGTCTCATCATGTTGGCCAATACGCACCCATGGAATTCTCCAACACTGTCAGATACAATATCAATGGCCTATCTGGACTAGGAGGTGATAAGACTGGAGTATTAGCCAAGTACTGCTTTATCTTATCGAAAGCCCTCTGACACTCTTCATCCCATTCGCCCGGGTTATGTTTCTTTAAGAGCCGGAATACTGGATCACATTTCTCTGTCAGCTGTGAGATGAACCGAGCAATGTAATTCAGCCTCCCTAGAAACCTCGAACCTCCTTCTGAGTGCGCGGGGGAGGTAAATCTCGTATTGCCTTTACTTTGTCTGGGTCAACCTCAATCCCCTTTTTGCTAACTATGAAGCCTAATAACTTCCCTGATCTGGCTCCAAACGTGCATTTGGCCGGGTTAAGCTTGAGCTGAAATTTCTTTAATCTCAAAAACAACCTTTTCAAGACCTGAACATGCTCTTCTTCCGTTCTAGACTTCGCGATCATATCGTCAACATAGACTTCGATCTCCTTGTGCATCATGTCGTGAAACAAAGTCACCATAGCTCTTTGATACGTTGCTCCTGCATTCTTCAATCCGAAGGGCATTACCTTGTAACAGAATGTTCCCCATAAGGTAATGAATGTGGTTTTTCTCATGTCTCCAGGATGCATCTTTATTTGATTGTATCCAGAGAAACCGTCCATGAAAGAAAACAATGAATAGCCCGCCGTGTTATCTACCAAAGTATCAATGTGAGGCAGTGGAAAGTTGTCCTTTGGACTAGCCTTGTTCAAATCCCTATAATCCACACACATTCGTACCTTTCCATCTTTTTGGGAACAGGGACGATGTTGGCTACCCAATCCGAATACTTGACCTCTTGTAAGAACCAGCGTCGAATTGTCTTTTGACTTCTTCTCTTATTTTCAACACAATGTCAGGTCTCATTCTCCTAAGCTTCTGTTGAACGGGTTTACAATCTTCTTTTATGGGCAGACGATGCACCACAATGTTAGTACTTAGCCCAGGCATATCTTGGTACGACCACGCGAAAACATCCTTGAACTCTCGGAGCAAATTAATGAGGTCTTGCCTTGTCTTTGCGGTGATTTCAGTTCCAATTTTCACCTCCTTTCCATCCTCTAGGCTCACTATTTCTAATGATTCCCTATGAGGTAGGATATACTTATCCTCTTGTTCCATCATTCTTAACAAGTCCGGAGATGCATCATAATCTTCGTCATTTTCAAAGTCGTGGGATCCCTCTGAACACACTTCTTGCTCAAAAATAGGCTCCGTGTTTGAGGCAGCGTCACTCATGTCATTGATATCTGAAGACCTATGAAGGCATATCAAAGAATATACCAAGAATATAAATTTATGAATATGTTTGTGCAAAAGAATTACAAATGAAAGAATTATTGTAAGACAATCAACCAAATGAAAATATAAAAGGAAAAAAAGACTGATCAAGATGAACGTTGACATGTATTTCATTAAAATAGTGATATTTAGGCCCAATGCCTATTTCACAAAAAATTTCGTATCGTTTCTAGGCCAACAAACAACAGGAATGTTTTGAGCATTACTCTGAATAAGCCCTAAAGACTACAGGGATTTCTTCAGCATCCAATTGTTTAGCTCACTTCCAGGCTCATAAGGGCAGATCTCCAACAAACCCTCCTTTCCGTTGCTTCTATGGCGTTAATATAAACGTTTTCCAACATTCCTCCCATGCCGCTACCGGACACCCCACATTCAGAATGAATAAATCCTCCCGACACAAAAGATGAAGATATGTGGGGAAAGGTTAAAGGCTCACACTTGGCTTCATGTCCATTCAAACGCGCCCTCCTTCTCTCTTGTCTCTTTTCTATTTCTTTCTTCTTCTGCTTCATGTCTGGCTTGTACCCTAAACCAAATCTATCAAACTTTTCCTTCGGCATTGGTGCCTCAATCCTTCCCTGAAGATATTTTCCCAATCCTTTCCCGGGTAAGGCTCCTCTTCCTACCATCAATCGCAATCCCATCTCAGTGGTCCTGGATATTTTCGGTACTGGGATTCTATTTCCCTCCGCAATAAACATCGCGTTCACAAATTCTAACGATCGAAAAGAACATTCTAGTGCCTCATCATTGATGTCCACATAAGGTGCATCGCTAGTCATCATTGCGATAATATCCTCCTCTGCATCTATTGTTACCAACCGATCCTCCGATACCAACTTCACCTTCTGATGTAATGATGAAGGTACTGCCCCTGCTGAGTGTATCCACGGTCTCCCCAATAGACAGTTGTAGGAGGGTTTAATATCCATTACCAAGAAATCCACCTCATAAGTGACTGGGCCAATCCTTAATGGTACCTCAATTCTCCCCATAACCTCCTTTTTTGTTCCATCAAATGCCCTTACTATGCTCTGGCATGCTTCCATGTGCGAACTGTCTATTGGTAATCGACTAAGAGTGGACAAAGGCAATACATTTAGTGCAGATCCATTATCAACCAAGGCCCCCGGGAGTATGTACCCTTTGCATCGGACAGTAACATGTTGGGCTTTAGTAGAACCTCTTCCTCCGGATGGTATTTCATCATCACTGAAGAAGATAAAATTGTCAGCACCAATATTGTTGATCAGCCGATCCAGCTTGTTTACCGAAATATCGTCAGCCACATATGTTTCGTTTAGCACCTTTAATAGTGCATTCCGATGTACTTCCGAGTTTAAGAGTAAAGCTAATACAGAAATGCGGGCTGGCTGTTTGTGTAGTTGCTCCACAACACTGTATTCACTGTGTTTCAAAAACTTCAGAAACTCCTTTGCCTCCTCTTCTTTTATTGGTTCATTTACCAATGGTTCAACTTCTACTGCTTCCCTTTCCTCTGTTCTTTCTTCCAATTCTCTTCCCTGGACGACTCTGCTTGAGCGTCATATCTTTTTCCCTTGCGCGTGTAAAAAACTGTTTCCTGATTTCTTTCTGCTTCTTTTCCCAAAACGGTCACATTACACCCGTAATTCCACGGCACCATTTTGTTATCCCTATAAGAGAAATTTGATGGTTTCTGGATTACAATTTTCGGTGTTACCTGGGCCCTAACCTCATTACCCTTAGGGCGTGAGATAATGACCACAGGATGATTTGGAGCCTTTGTTCCCAACTCTGTCGCGCATATGCTCCTCATTTCTTTCGCATCTTCGTAAAACCTCATCTCTTTGTTATCCATCATGCTTTGAACCAAAGCCTTAAATCCTTCACATTCTTGGATTTCGTGCCCTGTTTTATGGTGAAATTCACAATAATTTCCCATCTCATGCCCTTCCTCAGAATCTGAAATAACCAAACCTCTTTTCGCCATTTCTTTCCAGACCCGTTTCAATGGAGTTTTTACTTCAGCAATGTCAGTCTTGACTTCTTCTCCCGTACCTTCGCTAACCATATTCACCCCCTTATCTGCGTGATTAGGTAACGGATTCTTTGCGTTAGGTGAGTCGTCAAGTTTGACAACACCTAAATTGATGAGTCCTTCTACTACCTTCTTGAAGGCAGTACAATTTTCTATCGAGTGCCCAGAAATTCCCGCATGATAATCACATTGCGCGTTCGTATCATACCATTTTGGATACGGGGGTTGTAGAGGACTCAAGTAACGAGGAGCAACAACATGTGCATCGAATAAAGTTTGATACAACTCCTTGTATGACATCGGGATTGGCGTGAATTGGGGCTTTTCAGTAGTTTGCCTAGCTCCTGACTCTTGTCTTGATGATCCCTGTTGATTAGCAACCACTTTCTTTGGTTGATTCACAGTAATTGACCTACCATAAGCATTCACATTATTCACTTCATTTTCTCTTTTCCTCGGGGGTGCCCTCCTATTATTTTCTCCTCCATCTATTTTTCCACTTTTAATGGCATGCTCAATCATTTCACCATTCATGATTATATCCGAGAAATTTTTTGAAGCGCTTCCCAACATGTGAGTGATGAACGGGGCTTTCAAAGTGTTAATAAAAAGCGTCGTCATCTCCTTTTCCAAAAGCGGTGGTTGCACTTGAACTGCCACCTCTCGCCACCTCTGCGCATATTGTCTGAAGCTTTCGTTCGATTTCTTCTCTAGATTTTGCAGAGTTATCCTGTCAGGCATCATTTCTGAGACATGATTGTATTGTCTCAGGAAAGCCTGTGCTAAATCCCTCCAAGTAGCAATTTTGGCTCGGCTCAGCTGATTGTACCACTTTGACGCTGCTCCCGTAAGACTTTCCTGAAAGCAATGTATTAATAATTGATCATTATTAATATGCCCCGTCATTCTTCTACAAAACATGGTAATATGGGATCCTGGGCAACTAGTCCCGTTGTATTTTCAAATTCCGGCATCTTAAATTTGTAAGGGAGCACCAAGTCAGGAACCAAGCTCAGATCCTTTGCATCTATTCCATAGTTTTCAATGCTTTCTATTGCCCTAAACTTCTCTTCTATCCATTTCCATTTCTCCTCAAATTGTTTTGGAAATTCCTCCTTCGCCTTGTCCTTTTCAACCATCTCGTCAAGATCTGGGACAGCAATATTATTCGGGCTATCACTGGGATTAAAGCCCGCTCCGGGTTGAAAATTCATTGGGATTGAAGCATCGCCTTGGAACTGCTGGGGCCTAACCGACACAGAGGGTCTCCGCGGATGCAGCTCAGTCTGTACTTGCGCATGAGGAGGCGTGAAACCTGGAGGATAAAGTGGTTCACCATTGTTTTCTTCTTCACTAACAATCACAGGACCTTTACCCTTATCTACTCCCTTCAATAATTGCGTCATCTTAGCCACCAGATCATTTTGGGACTCCTCCATCTTTTGCACCATGTCACGCTGAATCTTTTCTATTTGCTCTTTCATTTGCGCCTGCAACTGGTCCTGCATTTCTCTTTGAAGTCGCTCTAGCTTCTCCAACCTTTGGTCCATAATTTTTGTCTTAGCTCGGGTACCGTAACTTTGTTGGTTTTCCAGGTTAACTGAAATGTTTTTATTCGATTAGGTTCTTTTAATGGTCATTAATGCATATGATGTGATGCAATGCATGAAAAGAATGCAAAGAAAAAGAGGCACTGATTCTCATTCAACTTCATTAGAAAACTTTACTAGATAAAGAGTTTCTTTACATAAAATAGACTACATATATGGCTTTGCCCTTACACTCAAAGCCTTAACCTTTCTAAGAAGCCAAGCTAACTCTCGGCCCCTGTCGGACTCTAACTCATACTTCAAACTTAATAGATCAGCCTGAACCGCTAGAGTTTGCAGATGATCAGCTACCTCGCGCACTTGAGTCACCGCCTCTCCCATAATATAATCTCTTTCTCCAATCTGCTCTTGAGACCGACGGAATTGTTTTTGCCACTGCTCATTATTTTCTTCCAGAAGCTCTATCCGGATTTCACTATTTTGCAATGCTTTCTCTAGCCCTTCTATTTGTCCTTTTAATTTTTTAATTTTGTCTAAGCTCGCCCTTAATTCAACCGTAGCATTATGATTACAGTACTGGTAAAGCGATCTTTCTAGTTCAGTTATCCGGACCTTCAACTGCGTCTTCTCGTCTTGGCAATCTAGTAGACTCTTTCCCAAGGCGACCTCTCGAGCCCGAGTATCCTGGAATTTCTTTTCCCATTGATTAGCTTTCGTCTTTTCCTCCTGAATTTCTTGTCGCCATTGTTCTGGCGTTTTACCCAAGCCAGCAGTTCTTACCGACCTACGCAACTTCTTGTAATCTGTCTTCAGGCTGTCCAAATCTTCTTCTGCTTTGTTCTTTCCTTTTCTCAACTTGTTGGCCTCTAATCTTTGAATGTCCACATCCAGTCCTAACTGCATTTTTTCTTCCTCTAGTTGTTCTATCTTCTTCCCCAATTCTAAACTCCTTTTTTCGAATTCTTGTTTGATGATTTCTATCTCAGAAGGCAAAACTTGTAAGTGTTCCTCTAAAGATCGAGCAGTTTCGGAATTTGACGCCGGGATGTTGTCGTTGATCCTTTGATCACGCCACTGACCATACTCGGGGGTAATTGCCGGACCCACGGCTAAGATCTTCATTCGACGAGTCTGGTTCCAGGCACTAGATATTTCTCGAACCTTCTTCTTGTAATTGTCCTCCCTATAGGAAAAATCACTATAAGCCAACCCCTGCGTTGCTGGTATGAATTGTCGTGATCTATACTGTCTTGATACGAGTAGAGGAGCATATCCGATAGCTCCCCATATTCCGAGCAGCGGAACCCAGTCAAAATCTCCGCATCGGTATAATATCTCATCAGGAATTAACCAAGGAGCCCTCCATTCAATATCCTCATCCTGGAGATTCTGGAGTATCTCTATCCATTTTTCTTCTGAAATATCATCCCGTCTTGGCGTAGCCACCAATTCTCCTAGAGGGGAGTAGCTATCGGAGAATACCCGATAAGAGACCTTTTCGACCTTCCAGAAGTGGCTATGGAACCATGCCAATAAGAGCTGCGCGCATCCAATAAACCTTCCCTCCCCTGCTTTTCGACACGCATTCAGGGATCTAAAAGTTTCAGCGAGTATTGCCGGAACCGGTGTCACCCCTTTACTAAGCCGATCAAACAAATCAGATACAGCCTCGTCTATGTGTCCTAAAGCTTTGGGGAAAACCACTAGTCCATAGATACCTAAAGCGAAGATATCGACCCTTTTCTTTAAGTCAGGATGTACAAGCACCAAATCTCGCAAACTTTTCCAAGGAACACATTTACTGTCGCCTTTCTGTTGGATCCGGGCAGCGACCCACTGCTCGCTCATCCCAGTGATGTTCATTAATTTCTTTAACAACGGAGGGACACAAGCAGCTCTGGAATAAGCCTTGTCGACTTGAATCTTTGGGCACCGAAGCAAGGTCGTATACTCCTCCACAGTAGGCGTCAAATCTACTTTCCCAAAAGTGAAACAACTGTAGGCAGGATTCCAGAACTGAGCAAGGGCTCGAAATAAATACTTGTCCACTTTGACACTAAGCAGATAAGGTAAGTCACCGTAGTTACAATAGAACAGCTGCTTGGCCTCGACATCCCATTGATCCCAGACTTCTTTCATTTCTCGAAGGTCATTCTGGATTACACTGATACGGGTAAAATCCCACAATTCTGACACGTACCCTTCGGTAAGACTATCGCCTTTCTCCCGTTGTGTCATTTCAGCCCATATTCGCACAGCCGCATTATCCTCTACTTTATCAACAAACCCCTTTTCCATGATAAGCTTTCTACTGAGAAACTGAATGTAAATCGACACCTCTTTTAGAATGAAGATGCCATGCAATCACAAACAAAGTAAATTAGCATTAAACACAGAATAAGATTTAAAATAAGCGACAAATAAATACAACATTCATTTAGGTAAGCGCTAAAAATTTGGAATAGCTCTACCTAAGTCGGTTCCTATGGCTCATTACATGTGGTTTGGTTCTAAAGTAGGGTACCTGAACCAGCAAATTCCTCGATCCTCACCCATTATAGGCTCATACGGACCAAGTTCGATTCAGGGGGATACATTTCCCTATGGCCATGCGGAGATGAAAATCTCACGAAGACATAGGTACGGATGTATCCCGAAAGCGATTCACTATCCCATGCGGAGGTGAAAACCTCACGAAGGCGTAGTTTCTCACTCCCACTTAAAAGGGTGTGACCAACGGTCATGCAATGCAATATGCAGAAAGATACAAAAACTTAAACTAACACAGCAATTATAAACCACAACGATGAAAATTGTAATAAAAGCAATGAAATGCGATGAAAGGATCGTATATTTAAACCAAGTTTTTGATTTTCGATAAAAAGACAAAAAATAATCAACTCGTGGCTCGACTCACTTAGTGTCCCCAGTGGAGTCGCCAAGCTGTTGACACCATTTTTTGGATGAAAACGGGGTCGACTTGGATTTCGAAAAAAAGAATGAAAACGGGAGTCGCCACCAATCTTTTTTTGATGAGGTGTGATCGGGTCACCTCGAAAAGTGGTTGTTTTTAATAAACAATTTAATTTTTATTAAAACAACGATTTTGGTCTGCGAAATTCAGAAAAACGGGTTCGGGAGTCGGTTACGCACGAGGAAGGGTTAGCACCCTCGATACGCCCAAAATTGGTACCTGGTTGATTACTTAATGTCTTGGTGTCGAAAATTAAAAACTCGAAAAGAATTTAAAAATACGATCCTTGTATTAAAACGTTGAAAATTTTCAGGAAAAAAAGGGAATATTTCACATTATTCGAGAAAGAGAATCATATCCAGTAAGTTAGGACACAATGTCTCAAATTCCCGATACGCGGATGAAAAATGCTTATTTAAAGATATTTTATTATCTTGGTTTTAGAAATAAATCAGGCCCAGTAAGTTAGGGCACGATCTTTTCTTAATTCCCGAGATCGTTTAAAAATTTGAGTTTGAAAAGATTCGTATATTTAGATTTATTATGAAAATCGAAACCCAGTAAGTTAGGGTACGATCCTTTCGAATCTAAACACGAAATATTTTTTAAAACAAATTTTGTTATATCGAGTAAAATAAAACACGAATATCGTAGTAAAAAATGTGAAAACAAATTACATTGTTGTTATACGTGGTAAAATCATAATACCCATAAAAATAAAAAAATAATACGAGCAATAGCAACAATATAAAATAAATAAAATTCATACCTACAATCATATAAAATAACAATATATATAAACAAATAAATTAAAACATTCATTCAAAATAATAACGAAAATGAAATAAATAAGTAACAAATACAATTAAATATAAAAAAGATATATATAGACATAAACTAAAATATGTATATATAAAAATTAACAAAATATATAAAGTATATTTAAATCTATAAAAGAAAAAAAAATATGTATATATTTATGAAAATGAAAAAATATATATAGATATGTATATAAGTTGTAAAAAAATATATAAAAATATATAAGTATATATACATATATGTTACAAAAATAATGTATATATATCACAAAAATATATGCGCATGTATATACATATACCGAAATTTTAATAAAATAAATATAAATAAGTAGATAATAATAATAATAATAATAATAGGACTAAATCAAAACTGAAACGAAATCTCAGGGGTGAAATAAAAAATAAAATAGGGTAAGGGATCAAAATGTGAGGCGCGCGAAAAATAGAAGGGCCAGAACGGAAAATATCCCAATTATTAGGACACGTGTCCATTCTATGAGTGCAAGACTAAATCAAAAACGCTAAAAATAATTTGGGCGAAAATTATAAAATCTAAAAATGTAAATAGGACTAGATTGAAATACCCCAAAAGGGCGGAAGGACCAAATGGGTAAATAACCCAATCATCAAAACACGCGGATCCTGAGACGCGGGTCGGGCCGCGCGCGGGTCAGGGCCAAAACGGCGTCGTTTTGGCAACTGACCCCTAAGGCTAAAACGGCGCCGTTTTGTGTTTACTATAAAATAAAAAAAAATACCCCAAAAACAAATCAGTTTCAGCATTTTTTAAAAACAGAGAAAGAGCTCTCTCCCCTCTCTCTCAGGCCCCAAGTCAGGCCAAGGGTTCCGGCGATCCTCCGCCGTTGACGGCGTCGCGCCGGCCACCGTACACGGTGGTCGGAAAATCCAAAGGTAAAATTTTTCTCTCCTTTTTCTTTCTTTTATTTTATATTACTGATATCTAAACTAAATGAAAAAAATAAGAGATAAAAAAATGCGAATCTAGGAAGAAAAAAAAACAGATTAATAAAGACCAAAATCACCTTCAAATTCTTTGTTTCCTTTTATTTCTGGGAAATTGATTCGTTCCGGCCAATAGAATAAAGGGGCCAACCCTTTTTACAGTGAATAAACTTGGCTTTTATAGCCAACATTACATGCTTTTTCTTTTCATTTTGTGGTTGCTGCTTTCTTTACCCGTTTGCAGGTGGGCAGTTGGGCAATGGCAGAAAGCAGGTGAACGGCGGTGGGGTGGTTGACCAGCAGGCCTGGGTGCGGCGCAAGTGGCTGTCAGAGGCTAGGGTTAGGGTTTTTTTTTCTATTTTTTTGATGATTTTGGGCTATTGGGCTGTGGGTTAGTTTGGGCTGTTAATTAGGGTAATGGGCTGGTTCAAATTGGGCCTGTACAGAGGGCAATAAAAAAAAGAGGTTCCAATCTGCCACTGAACCTGCAAATGTGAAATTGATTACATGCTTGCATGTAAATTACCTGGGAGAATGAGAGCTAAAAAGAACCAAAGAGTTAAAATGTAATTTTATTATTTTAAATAAAAAAAGTTATCATTTTGGAAAGTAGAGTGCAATTCTATCATATATTAACTTAGAATTATATAAATTTTAAAACATCAAAAGTTAAAAACTTCAATTTTAAAATGCGCAGGTGCCTTCCCTCTCGCCGCCCATGTATTTTTGTGTCACCGATTATATATGTTTGTATCAACTAAAGCTCCTGTTTAATCAAAGAAAGACCATAATTCCCATTTTATCTTTTTTTATTATTTTTATTTATTTATTTTTTAAACAGGAGCATTTCAAGAAACTTGTATATTATCAAATATAACATCTGACAAGCCAAGGAAGTTGGGGAAAAAACCACGTATAATTTCTAAGCAATGCGGTATCTTAATTGTTAATTGGTACAAAGTAATTTTAATATATTATTATTTAATATAAGATAAAGTAGTTAAAATTTAATATACATATATATATTTTTTGTACAATATACATACTATTTTAATTTAAATTATTTTTTAATAATATATTATTTATTCATATTTTTAATGGTTATTTTTATTCTCATTTTCCCACTAATGTTGTGTTTAGATCTCACCGCTAATTTTAATTTTATTATTATATTATTTAATCTCACTGTCACCGCTATTTTTAATTTCACTGAAAATAATCTTATTGTCCATTCAAGGAGAGTTTAAATATGTTAATAAAATTTGTTGCAAAGTGATTACATATAAATTGGTATTATTCTCTTTAAATGTTGGGGCAAATCACAAAGTCTTGTTGCCCACTTTAAATAAAATTAAATACAGCTAGACCAAGTGATACTATAGTTGCAAAGAAGCCTCCTACATTTGTCTTTTTATTTTAGTAAAAAAATAATTAAATATTAAAAAAGGCATGTTATTTCACACAAAGTTTGTTAGGGGTATAATGTGGTGTAGAATCTATTATCTAATCATTTATTAATAATAAAATGACATTATTATAATATGAAAATATAAAGGTGTGGAGAACTTAAATATGGGTTGACTAGATTTAACATTTTTCACTTTAATGAACATTGAATTCAAGTCAATTTATGATACATTGAACTCAACATTTAATGATGTGGAGAGAATCTATGTTAAGTTGTGCCTCAACTCCCATGCTTCTGCCTACTACTGCAAGTATATCAACATCATACTATTCAATCAGGAGCTCAGGTAGGCGTACCCATCCTACCACCGAGTTGAAAGAAGCCTTAGAAGGATGCCATGGTGGCAAAGATATCATTGATGAACCAGGGAGGTAACTTACTAGAATAATCATATGATAAAGTTAACAAGGAAATAGTCCTTCCCTAAAGCAATTAGTTGCCAGCTGATTACAAAGGACCCAGATGGTTTCCAGTAAATATTGGTAAGCAACTGTAAGTATACGATTGTTGTCCTTTTGTGAATGGATGATGGAGATGTTTGGTCTGATGGGTAGTTGCAAATCCTCCATATATATGTGGTTCAAGGAAGGCGGCGTAGTTACCAAATTCTTCCCGTAGATAAAGATTCATCACTTACAGAATGGAAGAAGCGATCTTCTTGTTGCTCCTGACCTGAGAGAGAGGTGAGGAGTAACTCATTTCTTTATCACATACATAACTCTTCTTACCATACCATGCTTGAGGGAGTTTCGTCATCCATCATTAATTAATTAATCAATGGCCTCCTGATTCCTGTGATTTTTCTATATGGGTGTCTTCAACAATGCCAAGTGGTCCCCCATCTCTGTCTCTTCGCAACTCATCCCTCCCTTGCCACATTAGCTGTTTGCATGCACACTTTTTTCTACTTAATTATTATTAATTACTAGATTATATTGCATTCGTGAATGAGATCTTCGCTCAATGCCACAAAGTTGAGGTCTCATATGTTTTTGAGGTTTTGAGTTTGAATCTCACCTCTATAATCTATATAAACGATGAAATTATCTTTTTATTTTTTTAGGTAATAATTAATTAATTTAGTCATATCTTTTAAAAATTCTATTTAAAACATAACACATTATTAATTAATAAAAAATGTCAAATTTATAAAATCATTCAATATATTAAATAAATTTAAAATAATAAAAACCCAAACTCCTTTTATAATTAAATAAATATAGTTTTATCTATAAACAAAGGTGAATGTAGGGGGCAGCCCGAAATTATTTTTAAGCCGGTTTTAATTCTTTCTATTATATATATCATTTTCAATTAATTTTTTAATAAATAAAATAAGTTATATTAAATCACGAGAGAGTTAGGTGAGATAGCAATGGGCTCTTCTATCTTAATTAGCGGTCAAGGGTTTGATTCTCACATTGGGTATAGAGCAGTTTTAAAACTTGTGGCCATTATTTACCCTCTTAATGGGTCTACAGAATGCGGATGATTAGTTATTAAGTTCAATTCGATAGAGACCTTGAGAATTTTTTTATATTATTCGAAAATATTTTATTTTTTAAAATTTAAAAATCCAATAAACATATGTACATGACAGGATTTGAATTCAAACCAATTAAATTAATAAAACTTTAGTTTACCACTTGGTTAAAGCTTTATCTTTTATATTTTTATACATTTTAATTTTATTACTTTCATCATTTATATATATTAATAATTTATTTGATTGAGTTAATGTTACAAGTTAACTTGACATCGATTCAAGATCGATGACAACACAATAATAAACAATTTAATCTACTATTTGTAGTTTTACTATCATAAATATTCTGTGTTGTTATTAATTAATTTTAAACCATATATTTTATTATTTATTGAATATTACTTTTAAATACAATTTGCACACATATACAACCACATCATGTTTAGTTTATTTTTTCTCTTTGGGTAAAAATCTAATTTTCAAATTTTTGAAGAATTTTGAACTGGAAAACCGTTCTCCGCTTTGAATCTTGCTCACCGGTGTGGATTCACTAGTTATTTTTTTGTTTCCTTTTAATTTTAATTTTAATTTTTTCCTTTTCATATTCTTAATAGTTGAACTCATATAGCCATGGAATTTTTATTTTCAATTTCAATTTTTCTTTGTTGATTGCAATAGGTTTTACTTAATAGAAATATATATTTTTTATCTATTTTTATTTTAATATAGTAGATTTGAAATTTAATACTTTTTTTAAATTTCTTTTAACTTAATATTTTTATAATTTAAATTTTATAATCTTATCGTTTATTTGTTTTTCTATTTTATTTATTTTTTCAGGAATATATAATCTAAAACAATTGATTCTATTTTAAAAAAAATATATTTAAAATACAGAGACAACGCAATCTTTTTTTGGAAGCCTAACAAATTGAGGTACCTTCTTTGTCTTTTACTTCTTTAAGTTGTAAGACTCATCCTTCAAAAATTCCTAAAGTTGAGGTTGAGACAATTAGTTTTTCTAATTTAGAGTGAGATCTTGGATTGTGTAAGAAAATATATGAGTATTCGATCAATATACATTATAAATTTCGAAGAGTTTTTTTTAATAATGGACTATATCAACCCATCATTCTAAAATATTCGGTTTCTGGTTCAAAAAAGTTTTCTCATTATTTTCAACCATCTTGGTTCAAATAATTTTCTTGGTTAGAATATTCGCCTTCTAAAGATACAACATTTTGTTTGCCATTTTTTTTTAATAACAAACAAAGTGGTCGTTTTGGATTAACCACATTTACTCATAATGACTTTCCTACCTGAAAGAATGTACATGATAGACAAAGTTTGTAACACACTTTACCCAGTCCGATCACCGGACCTAAGTAATAAGGTATTACAACAAATCTCAATAATTATTATATATATACACTTTATAAAATAAGATCTCAATTATTAATCATCAAATCACATCAAATCAAACATAATGAAAATTTGAAATCTATAAGTAACTATTTGGGAGATTTATTCATGAAAAATGATTTTTTAAAGTTTAAAGATTTATTTTCGTAAATCTTTAGTTGGTATCAATGCCTTATTGAAAATCGATACCAAAATTCGGTTATGTTTTCTTTACAAAACAAGGGTATCGATATTTATTTCATGGTATAAAAATATCGATACTCAAATAAAATCGATACCATTTTGGCATTCTATTTGTCTTAAAAATTGTTCATATGGTCAAGTATCGATACTAAATGCCAAAATATCAATACCTTACTTCAAAAGCAGTAAAACCTCATATTTAACAAGTTCATTTCATGCCAAGTTCATCTTTGAAGTAAAAGACTATAATTTCACCTATGCAAACATCCAATTATCTAATCAATGTGCCTCAAATGACACCTTAATTCAAACACCAAATCAATCCAAAACCAAAGCGATGTCCTCATGTCACAAGCATGCACCCAATGTTTTACATTTAAGCTTAAAGAAACACATATTGACTCATATCAAGTTACCAGTACACACATCATAATCTAAACCTAGCGTTAAGATTTCAACTCAAACACTTCAAATACATACATACAAAATCAACCCTTTCATTTGGATCACTATTATAGATAACCATTACATATACACCACAAAGCACTTATATACAAGCATTTACCTTAAAATAAACATCATTCAAAGTTTACGTGACACTTCCCATATAATTAATCTTCACTAGATTCATCTATAAACCAAAAGATTATAACTTAAAACATTATCATGCTAGGTACATGTCAAGACATAAAAGAAAAAATCACCAATATTGAGTTCAGGATTGTTATTGTTGGATGTTGAGTCGTCAACAAAAATAGGTACCTAACTTGTACTTAAAGGAATGATCAAATATTGAGTAAGTTCATTAACTTAAAGAACTACAATTACACTTAATGTTCTTACTTTTATAATCCATGACATGTAATCTTTATTTCCATTAAGTTTACTATAAAGTTCAACATGAGCCTTTCATACACCTTCCATGATAACTTTCATATACCAACCCTTTTCAAAAGATCGATTATACATTATCAATATGGATCAATTTTTGGATGGCACCTAGTGCCTAACGGATAAATCATAATAAAGGTTTGCACCCAACGCTAGTCGGATAAACTGACAGTAGATGTGACCTGCACTAGTCGAATAAATTGACAAAGATTTGCACCTAGCGCTAGTCGGATAAACCGAGAGTCACATACATAAATACAAAATCCACAATTCCTTGCTTCATAATTTAATCATTTGCGACAATTAATTATAAGTAAATCTTTAAACTATTCCATGATTATATATATATCATTCCATAATTACATATAAGAAGATAATTAAATAACAATGTAACAATTAAATTAGTTAAAGTAAATAGAGTTTGAGTTCAAAGACTACGAACTTACCTACAAAGTTTCGATAGATACGAAATGTTGAAGACGATTATTCAGTGATCTTTTCCTTCCCACGGTTAGCAACCAATTAGCTAACTTCTTAATAATTATAATATTAACTTAACTCAATTAATTGATTCCAATTCCATAAATACTTGATTTCACACAATCTATCTTTAAAACATATTCTACAAAATCATCCATAATAATTAATTTTTTAATCTAATTTAATCCTCACCCCCAAACTTAATCAATTAATATTCTTTAAATTAAATTTTCATTAACCAAATTTTGTAAAATTCTTAAACAGTCCTTAAACCATTAAAATCTACATTTCGCACCATGCTATTCAAATTTTATAACAATCAAGCGATGATGAAAGAAGTAGAGATTGTCCTCCCAAAATTTTCTCATAGATTATGCATGTGGCATATTTCAAATAATGCTAAACAACATCTTGCTAGTTGTTTTGTCAATGCTGAGTTCAAAGCACAATTTAATAAATGCTTTTATGGATGTGAAAGTGAAATAGAGTTTGAATCAAGTTGGGCTACCGTGATTGAAAATTTTGAACTTCAAGATCATGCTTGGCTTAAGAGACTATATGAGCTTCGCGTAAAATGGTGCCCTGCCTTTAGCATAGATATTTTTTCAGCTCGAATTAGATCCACTCAAAGAAGCGAGAGTATGAATAGCATATTACATCAGATTAAGAATTGCTCTTTATCTCTTATTCAGGTTATACAACATTATGAGGAAAAGCAAAATAATTTCTCCAGATAGAGTTAGATCAAGATTTTCGATGTAAAAGTGGAGCGCCAAACAAAGTTAATGGACATGGGATTTTGAAGCATGCATCCAATGTTTACACTCTTGCTATGTTTAAAAGGTTTGAAGAGGAGTTGATGGATTGCATAAGCTTGAATTGTGTTGAATTTAGTAACATCGAAAATATTTCTTTATATCATGTGACTGAAGATGGACGTGAATGAATTTACTGTGTGGAGTTTGATGTTCCAAATAGCATTGTCTCATGTAGTTGTAATATGTTTGAAAGTCTTAGATTACTTTGTCGTCATGCTTTACGGGTTTTTCTTATGAATAACATTAAAGAGATACCCGAAAAATATATACTTAGGAGATGGACAAAAAAAGCAAAGTCATTGCTGGCAAGTGATTTTAGAGCCTTATCAGCACATGAAGAAAAATCTAGTTGTTTATTGCGCCTCAGTGAGTTGAATCATATCGGTTACAACCTTTTTGAAAAAGGTTTATTGACTCCTAAGTGTACTCAAATTTTCAAAGAAAAACTATTTGAGGCATTGCACTTAGTTGAAAAGGAGACAACCATTATGTAAGAAGCTAATGTTTCGGAAATTTCAAAGCATACATCTTTCCAAGATGCTATCAATGATGGCAATGGGAGGTCAAGTGAAAATTTAATGTTTGATCCTCTATGTGTCAAAACAAAAGGTTCAAGAAATTCTCGAACGAAAAGCTAATTCGAGAAAAATCAAAAGAAAAAAACAATGAAGGCAATGATCTCTCAAGTTTCAAAAGATAAGGAAAAAAATATCAAGTGAGTATGCTTTCCTTTATTATTATATTTGCATCTATTTGTTATGTTATTTAATTAATTTATGTCTTGAATTTAACAAATAATTTTTATTTTGACCAAGGGAAACAAAACAAATCACTTATGCACGAAGGTTCTCCAGTAATGCCTCTCCCAATGAGTCTCAAACTCATGGTTATTCTTCCTATCATCAAATCCCAATGTTAATGACTCCAAACTACCATAATCACTTTTTTCATCCTCTACAGGTATTGATTGAATGCATTATTTTTTTTTAAATGTCAAAAGTCGTAAATATTTAAGTACATGTATTGTAAAAATATTTTTATGTAGGATTTTTCTTCAAATTAGAGGTTCAATTCTTCATCTAACATGAGTTATACTAAATTGCTGGAAGAGAATGATCCATCACTATTCAAGACTCAAGTAATATGTTTTTACTTATATTGTCACAAATTATTATATATATAATTTAAGGGTTTATCTAACAGTATAAAACTTTTAATGCATGAACATTTCTCAAATGGTTTAGAATCTCTAAAAGACTGATGATAATTCACGAGAAAGACTTCAATTTTGTTATTATGAGGATCTTTTCCCATATGCAAATTTAACGAATCAAGCTCAACATAGTGAAGCATCATTTGATAGGTAAACTACGCAACAAATTGCAACTAATCTTTTATGCCTTAAAATCGGTATAAATGTTGTTTGATGGTTGACGCTTCAAGGTTGTGCCTTCAAAAGACATGATGAAAGCTTAGAATAAAAAAATCGCAAAAAAATTCTTGAATTAATAAACCTACTAACATCTTATGATAAGAAAGTAGAAGATGTTATGAAAAGTAGTCCACAAAATGCTACATATTCTTCTTCATCAATCTAAAAATAAATATTGCAAGTTTATGCCAATAGAACTCATAAGCAATTTGTGAAGAAATTGATAATAGAAAGTTTTGCATTATTGTGGATGAAGCAAGAGATGAGTAAAAAAAAGAGAGAAAATGGCAATTGTTTTAAGATATGTTGATAAGGAAGGATTAGTAAAAGGATGATTTGTAACACCCATAACTGCTTCCGTTGCCGGATTAGGGTTACAGAGTATTACTGTACAATTCAAAGCAATCACTAACAAATAACAAAATTTCATAAATAATTAAGATCAAAGTAAAACATACTTTTATGGGTCTTAAATTGAGCCTTCAGTACCCTAAAAATAGTTTAAGAACAATCAATGACCCATTTGATGCAAATTAGAAAGTTCAGAGAAAAAACTGAAAATTTTCAAAATAGGAGTCACACGGCCAAGTGACATAGCCCAAGCCATGTAGCATTCGAAATACCCTCACACGGCCATATTGCAAGTTGTGTGGTAGACCGTGTACAATTCTATATTAGGTCACACGACCGTGTCGTAGGCTGTGTGCCAGACATAAGGGTCAATGTCTCGAGACATGGTCTTGTTGTCTCAAAACTTCAAACTTCGAAGCTAAAATTTCAAAAAAGAGGAGGCATGTCTCAAGATATGACTTCAGTATCTCGATACATAGCTCTACATTTTGCTAGTTTGCCTTAAGATTCATAACTTGGCTTTGTGTTTGACCATATTTGATGCTAGTTTAATGTATGTGGGCCTGTTTGAGTTCATTTATGGTCTTTGAAAACTAATTGCTTTGGCAACTAATGTGACGTCCTGCATCTTATCGACTTTTAGGTTGAGTAAAGGGTATTGCATTAATTTTTTTAAATATATTTGATAACCCACGATAAAAATGACTAGATAGAGTTTTTTGAAAAAATGTATAGAAAATGATGAGTATATGACCTATTTATCACTCAATAGAGAATAGATTTATTTTATTTCACTTCTTTTAAGATTATATTATCATTTCTTAAACAATCTAAATATACTCAATATTTAATTTTAAATTATATACCGAACATATTTTATAAATTAAATTCAACACTGAATTTATAATATTTATTTTTACATCATTTGCTTTTTTTAGTATTTAAAATTACAGTTTATCAAATAGACTTTTAATTAGGTTAATTAAATTGGAAAATATATTAAGTAGCAATGAGTGTATAATGATTTTTGGCATAATGACTTATTTCGCCTTCCAACTTTATAAAAAAAGAAAAGAAAAATCATTTTAATCATTCATTTAATTTTTCGCGTCTTTTAGCCCTTAAACTTGACTTTTTTGTCAAATCATACCAAAATAGTTGAAAAAAATTAACATTCATTAACTTTGCTAATGTGACATACACGTGGGTTGCCACATAAATGACACATTAAACATTTAACTCTTTTTTTTAAAATTTTAAAATATTTTTCATAATTTTTAATAATTTTAATGATCTTTAATTTTGAAAAATAGTTTTTATAATTTTTTTGAATTTTTTAAAAATTTTAAAGTTAATTAAATGTTGACATATCATCAACGTGGCAATTCACATGCATGCAATGTCAGTAAAATTAAAAAATGTTAACTTTTTCATTGATTTTAGAGTGATTTTGACAAAAAAAAAAAGAAGAAGAAGCAAAATTGAAGCTAAAAAAGGCAAAAATAATCAAATAAAATGTTAAAATGGCTTTTTATGTAAAACTAAAAGAACAAATAAAACATTATACCATAATTCTTTGTATTTAAAAATTAATCACATGATAATGATTACAGAAATGGCAAATTTGGTTAAAAAAAACTGCAATGATAACTAAATTACTCCAAATTTAAAAGTAATAAAAACAAATACTTTATGTCGATGATGCAAAATTGGACAAACACGAAAGTCATATACATGGGAAGTCTATTTATTTTCATTGTATGGAGTATTTGGAAGAATAGAAATTTATTTATTTTCTAAGATAATTTATGAAAAGCTGATGAGATTATTATAGTGTTTGTTATTTGGGTGAAATAATTTTTATCCACACATAAGGAGGGATTTAATTGAGAATGTACCTCCACTCGGGGGGAACATTTACTAGATAAAAGAACTCATCTACATATTAATGGGACAATTAATTTGATTATAGGTTTTGCAGTTGAAGGTGGTGTTGCGAAATCACCTAGGGGAATGAATTTTGGGCTTTAATCATTTTTTGGGTGTGTGCTCATGCCTTTGAAGTCAAATTATGAGTTATTCTTGATAGTTTATCCATTCTAGTTATAAGAATAGGGGTGAATAGAATTTTGATCAAAATTGATAGTCAAGAAATCCAAGCAATTCAAGGGACAACTTCAGCTAATCTGAATTCAACTTTGATTAAGCGTATTCAGAGATTACTTCAAGACAAAGATCATTAAGTGCTACGCACATTCTTAGAGAAGCTGATCATGTTGCTAATTGAATTTCTAATATGGTTTCGGCTAATTTGGTAGGGGTACAAATTCTGACAACAACTCCTTTGTAGTTAATTGAGATTCTTAATAGTGATAAGTCTAGCGGTGCTTTCAGTATTATGAACATAGTTTAATTCTTTATTGTATTAATTGTTTAAAAAAAAGAAAGAAAATAAATTTGCAATAATCCTATATGGAATAATAATATTTATTATCCATTCAATATATATTCTACAATTTTAAATATTTAGAAATAATATTAAGTGTAAATTAAAATTGGAATTGAATTCTTTTTTTTCCAAACTCTACTTAAGAAATATTGGGTTATTTTATCACTTTAACTCAACTCAACCTCTTTAGTGTTTTTCTTTTTAAGCAAAAACATAATCCTAGGCTCAAAGGTGGAATTGGGTTTAAAATTAAGTTTTGAAATTGATTAGAGTATTGGAGGAGTGCGAAAATAAGATATATATACATAAAGAGATGTCAGGATCTGAATAGGAAGATACTGAGTTCCTGAGCAGTGCTACCCAGTGGATTAAGCATGTGAAATGAGTGGGAATGAGGTGACCCAATGACCCTCTGGAAACTAGCTCGCATATACATCAGCTCCCCGTCCTCTTCACACTTTGGAGAAACCGGCAAAACTCCGGCTCCCACCGACACGGACTGCATGAGCTTAAGCACCGCCGCATCATTGCTGCTCATCTTCCTCTTAATGGCAAACCCCACCTTTCTTCCATTGCAGTACATGGACCAAACGGGGACGTTATAAAGCCCGCATCTCTCTTTGCTCTTGTCGTCGCACTCCAGCGCTATCCTCAGCAGACCGTACTGCATCTCTCTGGCAAGGTATGCAGTAGGGACACCCAACTCCAACAGTAAAAGCGGAGAGCTTCGGCTGTCATCCTGCAGGCAGAAGCTCACGCGCCCCTTCCTGTACCCGAAGAAAGTCCCCGTGATGGTTGATGTTGAAGTTGAAATTGACGTTGAAGTAGTGATTGAGCCATGGCTTGATTCCGTGTCACTAGAAACTGTGCCTGACATTGAAGGCGGTAAGCCGCAACAAGGGACCATACATTCCACCAGGGACCATAAGGATCGCCGGAACCTAACTTCCCGCCCACACTCCACAGAGGTTGCCATATCTATTGTATTTATATGGAGAGGCCCTCTCTGGCTCCCCAAGTCTATCATCATCCTCATGCTACAATCAATATAGTGTAAGGTGAGGGTGAATGCGATGTGGGATAGTAGGAGGGGAATTTGATGGCAATAAATAAGGAAGCAAAAGGTGAGTGGGGGGCTGCAATCGTGGGCAATAATTGTGCCCACGAGGGGGAAGGGGGGCCCGGCCTTTGGATGATGGCGCGCGTGATTGTGAAATGCAGAAAATTTGATCCCTCCAACCCAACCTCATGCTCTCCATCGCCTGTTGGATTGTGAAAGTATACCAGAAATTATGCAACATGACCCATGCTGCTTTGTCTGTCTAAATTTAATAATGTAATAAAACATATCAACTATTAAGCAACAATTTTTGTAGCCAATCCAATCACCATTTTTATTTGATTGATTTATGCCTTGCACCGCACGTGTCCCTACTCCCTACTAATAATTCAACAAACATTATTTCTTCTTTTTCGGAATATAATTTCTCTTCCATCTCTCTATACTAATGTATCGTATAACATACATTTTCATGATGAATTTAAGGTCACGTAATTCTTCTCTCTCTCTCTAATAAATATCAAATAAAGAATTAAACATTATCGCTCCAATTAAGGTTTAATCCTGGTCTAGAGACTTGTTTCCATTAATTAGCGGATAGAGAAACCCGTATATCTATCGTATTGAAGCCCCTGGCCCCCCTAAATCATTACGCATGCACCTACTGGCTTTGACAAATTAACTGGTCAGACAACATATATATATATAATACTATAATACAAGAAAAACGTAGTCTCTACAAAAAGGATGAAATTTATGGCTAAGGTTCACATCAATAAAGTTAAAGTGGGCTACAGTAGAAAAAAGAGTAGGACAGCATGCATGAGCATGCACGAGGCACTGATTAGACCCAATCAGTCGTTTCTGTCTCAAGCTTTTGCTACCCGCACGTACCAACTCTTGCTCAAAAAAAAGAAAAAAAAAAAGAAAAAAGAAAAAGAAGCAAGCTTCTCTTAAGATAGAAATCAGATGTAATTAATTGATTAATGATGATGATGATGACATCATTTAGGTCGTCATTATCATTTATAATTGCAGATCCATTGGGAGTAATAATAAAGCAGCAGCCTAGACCCTTACGAATATTCATGCCAATACGTAAAAGCCATTATGAGACACCCTTATCAAGGATAGTTACAAGCCTACAAGTTCAATGATCCATTGAGCAGTTGAACACCATGAAGGGCACAACTCTGATATCGTACCCTTACATATGTCGCCTTGTTCAGGGTGGAGCTATCTTAAGGATTATGGGGTGAGTTTCCTCAATTATTTTTAAGGATAAATTATATAAGTGGGCTTCCCTAATTTAGTAAATTAATATTTATTTTTTTATTTTCAAGATTAATCTATAAAAAATTAAAATTGTGATTTTACTTGTGATAGATTAAAATTTCTATATATAATTGAATTTGGTCGATTGAGTATTAGTTCGATTAGCATAGATATTGTTGCTAATGCAAGAGATTAAAATTTTTATACACAACTGAATTTGGTCGATTGAGTATTAATTCAATTGGATGGGCGTTGTTGCCAATGTAAGAGGACGTAAGTTTGAGTGTGCTGAAACGCATTATTCTCCTGTTTATAGGTTAGGGAGGGATTATGGGTAGTTTTAGACATTGTGTAAAAAAAGAGCAAATATGATCAGAATATATAATAAAATTGTTAAAAAAAAAAGGAAATATTTTTTTCTTTGTTGAAAATATAATAAGGACTTAGATTAAATATCTCTTAATAATATTTTTAATAATTTTTAAAAAGTGATATTAATATTCTTTTAATTCCATTAGCTGTTCTGGCTTATGAACTCAAATTAACACATATTTTTTAATTATCACAAATTGAAACTTTAACCTGCAAACCTTTCTTTTCATAGTAAAACAAATCAAAACTTTGCAAATTAGATGATTAATTCTTCAATGGAAGACAAAGTATTTTCCTTAGTAATCGTGATAGTATCGAATGCCATGACAAGAAAATAGAGTAACTAACTTAGAAATTTTTAACATATAAAGAATTCTAAATTGAAAGTTTCAAATTTAAAAAAAAAATTCTCATTTTTTCTTAATATACAACCAAATCATCAAACTTATTACAATCAGATATATAATCACACCTTTTTTTTTTCTTTTGCAAATCTAAAACAGATGAAATTTAAGTACCAAAATAGATCATATTTAAGAAAAGAGAACTACAAATCAAATCAAATTAAATTGAATTAAAGAAATACTTCCTTCTTCCCCTATTACAGCACAAATGCCAAAACATGTTAGGTTTAAGAAACCATTTGAATCAAGAAATGTGAGAGGGAAAACATTGAAACAAAAAAAATTGAAACTCTCTCTACAGTTCGAAATAGAATAGAGAAATGCAAAAAAAAAAAAAAAGAAGAAGAAGAAAAAGAAGAAGAAGAAAAGAAAGTGAGAGAACTCAAAACTTAAACAGCCCGAACTTTCAACCAAGAAAAGGAACATGCAAAAATGGCTCTTGAATTTCTAGGCTTCATTATGAAATGTCCTATATTTGATTTTCACTAAGAAATGGACGTTGGGCCATGAATATTGAGGGTTAGGTATATACATGACAGTGGTATAAAAAATGTGTATTTAAGCGAAAAAAGTGAGGAAATGGCTCAATATGGCAGGTATAAACTCTTGCTAAACTGTGCTTAAATTTGTGAGTGAACAAAAGCAATGTAAGAGTAAAAAAACTTAGTGAGTGAATAAAAGTATAGAACATGTTCAAATGAATGTGAGTGGATGATGAGATTTAGTAGAATGTGCTCAAACGATGAAATATCTTTGAGCTTAAAAAGTCATTTTATTTTCATAATGCACTTAGACTTGCTAGTTTTGTACCTTCTAATATTGAACCATATCCTCCATAATTTGGAGATAAAAGGGAGGCGAGAGAAGGAGAGATAAGGGAGGTGAGCTTAATGGTCAAAATTTGGTAAGAAAAGGAAAAAAAATGTCATGTGCTTTACTATTTCTAGTGTTTAAACCGTTTTAAGTTATTACTTCTTTTGAATTCAAACTTTCCTAAGCCTCAAAATGTTATAAGCTTAGAAGACCTATGTGACATAAACATTTCCTTTACATATTCTTCTTGACTTGTATATAATTAGCATATTGAATGCTTTTGATTCACATTTTATGTATACTATGTATTTATATAGTTTATGTTGATGGATAACATAATTAATTATTTATTCATTTAAATTGCCTTTAGGTTTGTTAGTTTTTTAATTAGTGGACTAAGTAGATTTACTTTAGGAGTACTTAAGTTAGCTAAACATCAATTTTAAGTTGCATGTGAGATAGGTCTTGTATAAATTCAATATTGGATTGCCACGCTTCTTATTGTTCAAAATATTCCAGGGGTCGTCTTATGTATGTTTTGTGTGTTTACTTGAGGATAAGCAATGACTTAAGTGTAAGGGAGTTTGATTTATCGTATTTTGATGTGTCAAATTAAGCTTTTTAAAGCACTTAAAGAGCTTATTTTTGAGTACTTTGTAATGTCTTTTATTACTTTTCTGTATTTAATAGATTTCATGATTAGTTTTAGTTTTTTTTAATTGTATTTTCATGTTTTTCATGAATAAAATGAAGATTATATGCCATTAGGGAATTAATTTCTAAATTGAGCTTGTTTCAAGTACTTAATTGATGCAAAAAAGAGAAATGAAATAGTTATAGACACCAACATGCTTTCCATAAATTAAGAAGTTGGACTTAAAAAAAAATTGCACAATTAAGTGGACTACCTTGTAACACCCCTCACCCATCCTAATTGTCGAAATTGAGCTACAGAATGATACAATACAAAATGAAACAGTTATAGACATTTAATAGATAATTCGAACAAAAAATCATTAACTACTATCATATAAGTCATTTAGTACAAATTTAAACTTTTCTCAAGCTTTATATGAGCTTTCGTAAACTCAAAGTTGACCCAGGATTGAACAAAGACCAAACTGCAAAGATTTCAAAAGTTTAGAATGACGTCACGATGAGACTTTCCCCATGTCATGAAGTCACCAAAATAGTATGTCACGTCACGACGTTGGACCACCTGACAACGGGACGTCACAAACTGTTGGCTGATGTTGTGATAAGAGGAAAACGACGTCAGGATGAGAAATCTACTTAGTGCAAAAATAGGTCATTTGGTACTTGTTTCAAATCCACCTTGCAAATAGGTGAAAAGAATTCACTTAACACCATTCATACATGTTCAAAACATACCAAATTCAAAACGAAGTCATATCATATAAATATGCTCCTAAACATCTAAACCAATATGATACATTTGGCACCAATTCATCTCAACCTACTTATATCATTACAAGCCATTCCACCATTTATAACATAAACGCAATTCATGCTCAATTATATATCTCTAAGTGCCAAACATACATAACACAACATATTACCAAAATATGCATATATATATATGTACACAACTTGACATATACATCACAAGTTCATTATGAACTAAGAATTCAAATCAAACTTAACATTATAAAGTAGCATAAAAATTCCTAGTACATGCCACATATAACAGAGCTCAAATGATTAAAAGACTACCCAAATTAAGAGACGGATGTGTGAACTTCAAGGGGATCTGATTGACATGCTCCACAATCAACAAACTATAGAATAAAAAATACAATGGTAAGCATAATGAATACTTAGTATGTTCATACAAAATTCAACTTAATTGTAACAACCCGATTTTCAATAGTGACGGAACAGTGGTTTCGGGACCATAAATTTCTATCGTGTTGACTCATAAATATTATTTATAGAATATTTACGAAGTCATTAGAGTCGTATTAAAATTTGGTTAAGAAATATTAACGCTTAGATAGCTAATTAAGGAGAAAGGACTAAATTGAAAAAGGTGCAAAACTTAGTAATTATTGAATTCTATTGACTTGATAGTTTAATTATTAATAAAAATGGACTTAGGAAATAATCAATCATAAGGTTATTGATGGACGATTATAGGCTTTTAAATTGTTGAATTATAAGGTTATAACTAAGGGTAAATTTGTAATTTAGTAAATTAACTAAAGATTATTAAAACATAAAAAAGGAATGGCTATTATCTTTTTCAAGTTCTTCCACCGAAAATCAAAACAAAATTCACCATTTTTGAAGCTTCAAATTCGGCCAAACATAAAACTTTGCATGTAAGTGATTTTTGTACTCGTTTCTTGTAATTTTGATGTTTTTGAGATAGTTGCAACTAGGTCTAGCTAGTCCGTACCTTTGTTTTTTAATCTGTTAAAAATTTTAGAAGTTTCCATTGATGATCCTTGAATGTTTTTTATGTTAACTATGTATTTGAAGCTTTGATTGTGGTATTTGGTGGTTTTGTGAAGTGATTTTTGTTAGATTTTGATTTAAGGATTTAATTGTAAAAATGTCAAAATTACAAGGCTTGATAGTGAATTTAATGTTTAATAGGAACTGCTTAAGGGCTTAGAATATTCGGCTTTAATGTTGACTTGAGAAAAATGGTTAATTTGATATTTTTGGGTTAAGGGGCTAAATTGCAAAAGTTATAAAAGTTAGGGGTAATTATGTAAATTCAAAAAATAAAAGGGTATAAAATGTAAAGTGAATTGGAAGGTTAAGTGTAAACTGATAATTGAGAAATTTTACATTTTGATCAAGACCTTGTTGATATACGTGGAAAAGAAAAAATCGCGGATTAGTCCCTGAACGTCTACAACTCCTACAATTCAGTCCAGGTAAGTTGTACGGTTTACAAATTAATATTTATATGAAATGTGTGATGATATTATATGATAAAATAGATGTAAAGTTGTTTGAGAAATATTGATGAACTTCAATACTTGGATCAGATAAATGCGAGATAGAGTACAATCGAATTAAGGCGTGTTAGGTGGGATTGGAGTGGAGATTGTTGCGGAGTGATATATGTATATTTTGCTGAGTAGGCCAAGTTTCAGCATTTGTTCTGAACTTTCATGTTATACTCCATGTTTTAGTGTGTTTTCGGTTGGACTAGCTCTTATGAGCATTTGACGTGATATCGAGTGGTCTAGCTCTTACGAGTGATTGGCGTGTTTCGGGTGGAATATCTATGTACTCATATTCGTAAGTCATTCATTAAATCGTAAATATCTGAAACATAACTTGTTTAGTGATTTTGATAGTTATAACATGTATTTGAGCTTGAATTGAACTATGCAATTAACTAGGTTGAGATTTTGATTGACAGGGAACACATGTAGTTGAGTTATTATGGAATGATTTATTGTATTACTTCGATAAGATTTATCATTTTTGTACGCCAACTTACTAAGCTTTAAATGAGCTTATTTGTGTTATTTTCTGTTCTTGTAGATTCTTTGAAGGTTGGACAGTCTAATCGACACTCAAGTCACACTATCCTCCTACTTTTGATAGTTTTTGGAACGTTCATTTTTGATTATATGGCATGTAATAGGCTTGTTTTGTCAATTTCATTTGTTTTGATATGTAAAACTTTAATGTATGATTTTAAATGCAAGTAGTTAACCTAATATGGTGTATGTGAACTAAGGAAGATGTTTTAGTGCAAATTTACGGTATGTGTTATTGGAATGTTGTGATTGAGGTGCCTATGATAGGAATATTGGTTGAAGGTTAGATTGTGTGAATTAATATGCGTTGGTGATAGTTCATTTTGTTGTGAAATTGTGTGTACTTGTGGTACCAATGAGAGTACATTGGTTAGGCACTTAAGATGGTTGATTTAGCATGTTTTGAGCTTGTTTAATGTCATTTTAAATAGGTCTTTTGGCTGGTAAATGGATTACTTAAGGTCCAAGTAAGCTTGAAATAGTAAACTTGTCATTTAAGGTTCATTTGGGTTTACACGGCCTGAGACACGGGCGTGTGACTCAGTTGTGTGAGACACACAGCTTGGTGACACGGCCATGTGTCATTTGATGATTTCTTTAAGGTGCAATTCAATGAGTTACACGGCCTAACATACAACCTGGCATACGGGCGTGTGGGGCAACTTAGAAAGTTATATGGCCTGACACATAGGCATGTGACACATAGACATGTGACACGGCCGTGTGACCTTACTCAGAGAGTTACACAGGTGAGGATATGGGCTCAGACATAACCATGTGTCTCAACTGTGTGAGGTTCATGGCCTGACCACACGGCCGGGTGACCCCTATTTTGCAAATTTTGCATCTTTCTCCTAAACTTTCCAAACTATTTCTTATTGGTCCCAAATTGTTTCTTTGTTATTTTTAGGGCCTCGAGGGCATGATTTAGGGATAGCATGCATGTGTATGAATGGTTTATTATGTGTTTATAATATTGGATGATTTAAGATTCAAATGTTTTTGATTGTTTAGTAATACTTTGTAACCCTAATCCAGCGACAGAGACGAGTTGGGGTGTTACATTAACTTATGTAACAACCCATTTTTAGTGATGTCAGAAACAGTAATTTTGGGACCACAATTTCGGTAAATGAGTTAGTAAATATTATTTATTTAATATTTACTAGGCCATTAGAGTGTCATATTAAAGTTTGGTTTGAAAGTTTTGATGTTTGAATAGTTAATTATGGTATAATGATTAAATCGTAAAAACAACAAAAGTTAATCAGTATTGCTTATTATTAATTAAAGTGCTTGATTATTGAATGTTTAGGGATCTAAAAGGAAATTAGACCCTTATAATTAATTATGGACAGTTTATGCATGATTTTGGGTGGAAATTTTTAAGTAATTACAAGGGTAATTCAATAATTAAGTAAATAATAATCTTAAACAAACAAGCCATCATTTTCTTCATTTTCTTCCTTGAACCAAAAACACCATTGTTAGGGTAGGAAAGAATAAGTCAATCTTCTTTCTTCATGCATGGCATGTTTTTCAAGCCATTTTTCGTAAATTTTATGTTTTTTAGATCATTGTAGCTTAATCTAACTAGCCCAAGGACTATTTTGTAATATTGTCAACTTTTTCAAAAAATTACCATTTTTTTAAAGCCTTTTGGATGTTAATGGTTGGGTTTGAAGTTTTATAATGAAATATGACTATTTTGTAAAGTAATTTTTGTTAGTTTTGCATTTAGGGACTAAAATGAAAAGTTGATAAAAACTATCATGAATTTTTTGTAAATATGAATATTAGAGAGTCTTAGAAGGATGAATGTGAAAATTGGATCATAAAACGTTGTCTAATTGGGGAAGATATAATAGTTTTAGTAATTGAAACTAAATTGAATAAAAGGTAAAAGTTTGGGGTAGATGTTGTAAAATGTTATTAATAGGTTATATGCATATGTTTAGACATTATAAGGTATTTGGAGTTGATAATTGAATTAAATTATTATATAGATCAAGAAATGGATTAACCGGTTGATAACCGCGAAAAAGGAAAAATTGTTGAATAGGCCTCAGTGTTGTATTCGTTGCTGTTCTGGTTAGGTAAGTTCATATTAGGTTCATTTTGATTAATACTTATTCATGTTTGTATTATGTATATATGTATTTTTATAATTGGTTTGAAATAAATATTGATATTTAGATTGAATGATTTAATTGCAAAATATGATATTTATGTGTTAGGAATGAATAGAGAGATGAAATAGAATGTTAATTGGACCATGTTGTTATATGAGACGATGTTATATATATATGGGAAGTTTATGGAAATTGGTTAAAGGCCCCTGCAAACTTAGTGAATGATTAGGATACAAATGACATGTCATTAGAGTTTAATGTATCATGTACTTTGTACATATGATTTCATTATATCAGATATTATGTATCGTGACTATAATATCAGGTACTATGTGTCGGTGTTTATATCTTATAAGGTATTATGTACTGGTGATGGATACCTTACTGATGGCTGAGATCCAGCATTTGTTACGGATTCTCCACAGCCGTGTGAGCAACATCGAGTAATGGTTAATGTCCTTAATTATGGCTCGTGTGAGCAAAGCTATCCCAAGTATCCGAGGTTAATTTACTATAGTTCCCTGGGCAAAACTAGGTATGAAATTGAATTGAGATAAAATATGTATTTGAATGAAAACGTTAGCTATGAATTGAATATGGTTGATATGCATATTATGTTATTTATATGTATGGAATGATGTATTGACCAATTTGGCTATTTCATGAAATGTGTAAGGTGACAATGGAATAATATGTCTATATGTTATTTTCATTAGTTAAAATATGAATTGTTGGTACTTTGTGTTTAATTTCATACGAACTTACTAAGCTTTAAGTAAACTTACATTCGTTTAAATTTTCTTTCTTGTAGATTGTTGAACGCGTGATTTCGTGATAGGTTTTAAATATTTATAATTACTCGTTCTTGAACTAACTATTATCTCGATGTAGGCAAGTGTACCTATAGAACAATAGTATAGTTTTAGCAAGACCGGATTGTCGAACCCAAAGGAACTAAAAGTACTAGTAATGACTGTCTTTTTATTATTTAGCCTAAGAATAAAGAGGTTTTTGTTTTAACTAACTAATTATCTAAACTAAGAATGCACAGAGAATGGAATTGGGGAATTGCTTTTGGAAAAATTGATTGAATGAAGACAATACTTAAGGAAAAATCCACCTAGACTGTACTTGTTATTCTGGCTCTGAATCGGACGATTTATTCATTTAACTTGTTTCGTAGAGATCCCTAAGTTATGTTATTATCCCTATTCAAGACTAATAATGTCTAATCTCTAGATTGAATAACCGAGACTTTTTTCTAATTAACACTCTAGGGTTGCATTAACTCGATCTATGGATCCCCTTATTAGGTTTCATCCTAATCCAGAAAAATATTGTCACCCTATGTCTAGGCGGGCAATCAACTGCGCTTAATTATGACAAATGTACTCTTAAACAGGGTCTATTCCTCCTTTGAATAAGAGCTTATCTTGAATCGGTATCTTGGGATATCAAAACAAGAATTAAGAACACATAATTAAGAATAAGTCAAATATTTATCATACAATTCAGAAAATAATAACAAGATTCGTCTTAGGTTTCATTCCTCTTAGGTATTTAGGGGATTTAGTTCATAACTAAATAAGAAAACATCTCAGAATAATAAAGAATACAGAACATAAAGAAAACCCAAAACTCCTGAAGGGGAATTGAGGAGAGATCTTCAGTCTTGATGATGAATCTGGCTTCTGAGATGAATCAATCGGCTTTCTTGGAGTAATTCCTTACCCCTTACTCTGTCCTCTCATTTTCTTCCTTCTCTAGGGTGTATTTATAGGTTTTGGAATGCCTAAAAGCTCTCAAAATTAGCCTTTTCCAAATTGGACTCAACTTGGGCTCGACAGGGACACGCCCGTGTGTGATTACTTCAAGTCGTGCTCGAGCCTGCCAAATTGACATGGCCATGTGGTCTGCCCCTGTGAGGAGGTCCAGGCCGTGTTGATTTCGTACTTTGGCCCATTTTATCCCTTTTTGGCCCGTTTTTCGTTCCTTTCGTTCTCCTGTGCTCTCCTAAGTGTAAAACATGAAATTCAAGCATTAGGAGCATCGAATTCACCAATTCTAATGGAAAATCATCCATAAAATGTGTTAAACATGGGGTAAAAATATGTATAGATTTTCTTTCTTGTAGATTGTTGAAAAATGTGCTGTTGATTGGATCGTCTCCAGAGCTCATACTATCCACCAAGTCTTTTGGTAGACTTTTGCTCAATTTGGCCTGGTTATAAGTGGCAAGTAAATAGGCGTAAACGGTTATATAATGTGAAATTGAAAATTATGCTTTGTGCCATTTTCATGTGAATTATGTGTAATGTTAAGTGTTAATGTGTAATGGCTTATTGTGGCATGAATTGGTATTTTGGTGAACTTTGCTTGATGAAATCTTGGCATTTGGAATGATGATCATGTGGTGGTAGTTAGGTATGAATCTTTGGTATATTTGACGATGAATGGTTTGCTTATGAATTGTTGAATTGAGATGCCAATTGTAACATATTAGTTAGGCACTTTAATTTTTTTTTTTGGGGCCAGTGCACTTAGGATTGTTTTATAAGTTGAATTTTGGGTTTATTTTGATGCATTATAAACAAGTCTAATGAATGGTAAAATGCTTGTTTATGGCACAAGTAAGAATTGATTATGTGGCTTAATTTAAAAGACATATTTTAGCTCACACAGGTAAGTGACCCAGCTGTGTGCTTTGTATGATATTGGTTATTTTGGTTAGACACAACCATATTATATCTATGGAAAAAAATATTTCTATTCTTTTATTTTTCTACTCTTTCAATTTTCTATCTTCTCAATTTTCTTTCCATTCTACTAATTAAATCCTTTAAGTTGGTTTTTTTTTTCAACTTCTTCCTGTACAAAAAGACTTGATGAATATAAGAAACGAAGCAGAGTAACAAGCTCATATTTGCTTACTTCACTAGCTAGATAGTTTAATTATACACACACAAAGAGTTCGGATAGATATTTGTCATCGTCCACCGATCAGTTAATATGATTTTGTAAATCAAAGGCTTGAAAGAGAAAACTATTATTAATCAATCCAATATTAATGGATGGAGTATCAATATTTTCATGTAAACACAAATGGATGAAGCAATGGACAAAAGAAAAAACCTCCATAACAAAACAGAAAAGTCCGTACTATCAATATTGAGAATGATGGGTGGGTAGATGAGTGGAATATGGGAACTGACTGGCCCAAATTAGCAGTGGGTTTATTTCAGCCGTTTCATGAAGCCTTTGGAGGGCCTCTGTATGACAAGCTAAGGTCAAATCCATTTACAAATAACCATTGGATTCGGGTAGAACCGGTAGGATATCCGCATTTAAACAAAAACATAATTATAATTTAAAGCAATTCCGTTTTGACTAGTTCAAAACAGATAAACAATTGAGAGCGCCCCTTGAGCCTTTGGATTGTAGACGTAATGTTCCATTTTCTTTTTGATGATTTTATACCTCCAAATATATGCTTCCGGCCTTCTCTCTCAATATTACATACCAGTTGAGAATAAATGAAATATAAAGATGAAAAAAACCCAAAAAAAATCATGTGAGAATGATGATTAATGGAATCTCCGGTTAACTCAATAAAAAAATGACACTCTCGATCTCAGTTTCTATACAGGACAGGGAAGTTTTGAATTTAATAGATATATGTATGTATGTATAATATGTTACATTGGGGGCTCATGGAAAATTAACAACTTGAAAGGTGGATCCGGGTAGGTAGATTACAGAACGGAGCCTTCGTAAATAGTGGACAGCCTTAGCTTAAAAGAACGAACGGCCAATTTGGCTCGTCTGGATGTGTATCGCTGCAATTTTCTAAAAGAAGCAGATCTTGACATCCCAGATGGCTGAGGTTGAGTCTGGGGCTTGGTAAAGGACTTGGTGCTGCTGGGGGTTGGGGCTGATGCGGTAGAAGCGCCAACAGGATCAACAACAGATTGAGCTACCACCATCACAGGGTTAATTCGGGCCTTCTTGCGCCGATTGGAATCGTTTCTAGAGTCATTCTGGATAGCAACGCTGGCTTTGACGGCCAAAGCGGCCATATCCTTGGAAGCCAATCGCTGCTGAAGCTTGGAAACGGGAAGCACGAAGTATATCTGATTGGGTTGCAGTTGATGGTCCGCATTCAAGGCCGGAACGTAATCGTCGTAAGATAAGCTATCCGAGTTGCAAAGGAAGATGGAGGAGGAAGAAGAAGAGGAGGAGGAGGAGGAGGAGGAGGCTTCGGCGTGAAGAACCTGAGAGACGCAGACCGGGGGATTATATTTATGAAGATCACCGTTGAGGGAAACAACATGAGCTGTTGGGCGAGACCCAGATTCTGAAAATTCAGGGTTTTCGTAAGAGAAACAGGCACCCATGGCATGGATGGAAGGACGGATTGTTAGAGAAGAATATATAGAAAAAGTAAAAAGGAATTGGGAGGTTTTGGAATTGCAGTTGTATTTGAGGAGAAATGGTTTGTAATTATTATGGTTAACTAACAAATAAATAAGAGGAGATGATTGAAGAATGTGGAAAGGAGGTTTTATAAAGAGTGACGCGAGCCACGGCGTCACGCGGGGAACATGAAATACCGTTGGCGTTGCAAGTCAAAGGGGGATGCTGTTGTTGTACTTTTCAAAGAGATAGCGATGGGGACAGCTGATTCATACCTACTTTTTCATCCAACTGTTTGATTTTGACGTTTGACTTTGCCAACCCTTAATAAAACCCCTCCCCTTTATAACTCAGCAGTGACGCGTTGCGTAGGAAGGAAGCTATTTACTTGAGCTACACTCTCACACCTCCGCCACTTACAAAGCGCAGCCGTTATTTGCTTCTAATTAAAAGTCAGGCCGAGTGACGCTTCTTTTTTAATTTCAATTTCCATTTTTGTTTAATTGATATATGTTCCACGTACCAGTTTATTTGTTGTAATGGGAGAGAAATGATCTTTTATGTTTTCACACTAATTTTAAATTATTTGTTTTATATTAAAAAAATCAATCATTAATATTTTATATTATATAATAAAGTTATCAGATCAATTAAAATATTTACATGCTTGACAAGTATAAATGTTGAATTATTCATATGAAAAGTTATAAAAAATGTAAAATTATTTTAGTTTTATATTAATGTAAGTGAATTACTCTCCCTTTATTTAATGTTATAACTTGTTATATGATTAATGTATGTATTTAAAGTTTTGTTTAAAGGTGTTTTAAACATGTGGTGTGGTGGTTGCCCATTTCGTCCGTTAATCATGTATTTAAGAGGTTTAATCTCTACTTATGAGAATAAAATATACTTCATGACCAGCCACTCGCTTTTCTAAAAAGTATCTATGACCAGTGGTGGAGCTAAAGGGGGCTGGTAGGGGCCCCGACCCCCTAAAGTGGAAAGTTTTTCATTTAAATTTTTTTTATAATTTATAAAATTTTAAATCAATAAAGGTAAAATTACACTTTGTCCCCCTAAATAATAAAAATTTGATTTAATCTTTTAAAAATTATAAAAATATAGACTATTAAAATGATAAAATTATATTTCTACTATCGTAAAAATATACAATTTAATTATGGCCTTCCAAAAATATTTTTCGACTCTACTACTATCTATGATGAAAGAGTTAATCATTACTATCGATTGTGGATATCCTAAAATCAACAAAAACAGAAAATCTATTATACATGATAGTAAAGCAATTTAAAAGAATTTGATGTTATTTTCAAAACTTGTTTTCTAAATTTGTTTTATTTGATTTTTTAATTATTTTATCTTTTATAAATTATTTGTCGGGGGTCCACTTTTTTATTTAATATGTTTGAATTTTTTTGTTTTATAAATATAGAACATGTCAAAGTTAAAATGTTTCTATATTTATATTAATAGCGGTGATAAAAGTCAAAGGTAATTAATATTTGTAGTGCTTAAAGTCGTAGATGGTTTGGAAAGTCTATTTTTTTCTGTAAATATGATAGAAGGGAGAAGGGATTATATAAAAAGGTTTGGAGTTGAACATGGCCCCGCTTAATGGGTACCTCATTGAATAAGAATAAGAATAGAGGAAGGTTCTTAAAAAAAATAATATTAGGTTTTCATTGATTAACTTCAATGATATTTAAAATAAAAATAATGGTACAATTAGTTAATAAGATTGAATATTGTAACAGTGAGATTAAAATCGACAATAATATATGTATTTAAATTCTAATGCAGTTGTAGTAATGAGGTGATAATAGAAAATAATTATTTAAAAACATTAATATGAAAATTTTATATAGTGATGAATTATTTTTATATATTTATATATATTTTAAAAATCATATTCTATCAAAATATGAATAGACATTGTTTTATATTAAAATAAGAATACAATTGTGTTAAAATAAATTAAAAACTTAATATTTTAATAATAAATATATATTTAAAATAACAATATAGATTGCCACACCTCAAAATTGGGGTTACAAGAACTAAGGTTTTGTTGGCTAGGTTAGTGGTTCAAATGGACCTTTAAGTTAGTTTTTGAGTTTTGACAGTATAATGAGTTTGTTAGTTCAGGGGTTAAGAGGTAGTTTACCTCAAGGTTTTGGGTTGAGTCTTTGTGTATGCTTAAGGGGAATTCTTTTTTATTCTAATTCTGGAAAATCTGATAGGATTTTGTTAAATATTATTTTGTCTACTTTATGTTTTTGAAAAATGAAAATTCCTAGAATTTCTCTCATGCTTCCACTTCTTTTCACGTTAGTTTTCTTTTTTTTCCCCAATTTTAGATTTTTACTCTTTTGGCTTTTAGATTTTCTCTCTGTTTTCAGCTTTCTTTTTCTTTCCCTTTGTTCTTCAAGTCGTCCTTTTGATTTCAACATCATTATCGTTAATTGTCGCTCCTCAAAGTTGCTTTTTGTTCAATCAAGTTGCGAATCGGGTAAGTGTAGTGTTGATTTCTTGAGATTTACTTTGGTTTCTTTGATTTTTGTATATGGTTCAGACCAATTTTCTTATAAGTTTAGTGTGTTTGTAAAATTGAGTTTTCAGATCAATTTAATTGAGGTGCAACAGTTGATCGTTAGTGCGTGAGAATTGTCTTTCAGGTGTGTTTCTTGAAGTAATTAGGGATGATGTTTGTGGTTAATTTTTGTGTTTTACAGTAAGGATTGTGGTGGTTTTTGAGGCACACGAGCGGTCCACACGGTCGTGTCTCGCCTAAGAAATTAGGTAAGTTTTCTAGTCACACGGCTTAGGGTGGGTTACATGGGTGATCACATGGCCGTCTGACCTCTGTTAAGAATTTTATAGATCGCACATGGCTTGGGGAGGTGTCATACGGCCTGAGACACGACCTTGCTTCGTACTTGTGAAATTGCCATACGGGACAAAGAGTTACATAGTCTGCCTACACAGCTATGTAACCTAGTCGCACGGGCGTGTCTCTCAGTCACTGGACTGTGAATCTCAGTCACATAAGTGTCTCCCTAAGTCTCATGGTCATGTATCTCTATCACATAGTTTGGACCCTTCCATAAAGCCTGGCCACAGGGCCGTGTGGTCATGTTTTTGTAGTTTTTCCACCATTTTTGCTAAGTGATTCATTTTAGTTCTTGAGTAGTCCTTTGTATGTTTAAGCCTTCAAAGAAGTATTTAGGACACTAATCTATTTGTGGAAGGTCTCTGAAGGACGTATTACTATTAGAATACTTTTTATATATACATTCATATGATTTAGTTTTGACGTCGCATAAATTGTTTTTATAATATGGTACATTAAACTCGGTATATAAAAATGGTTGGATGTGATAATTAGAAACTATGTACTTTTGTTTTTGCTATTTTGTAACTGAATATGAGTATGACTAATTTTGATTCTGTTGAACTGAACTAATTTGCAAACATGGTTACAAATGTGGAAGCTGAAAATGAGTGTATCTAACTTTGTATATCTGTTTGCATTCCATTTGTGGTGGGGATATTATTATGAAGGGAAAGAAGTTCGATTTGGCAGTTAAATTGCATGCTTATATTTTTTTAATGGTAAATTTGCATTAATACAAGTGACATACGTCCACTTCATGGTGTGTTTCAATTAGATGGGTCCATCATAACTCAATATTGGTGTGTAGAGGTTGGAAAGGGTTTAGTATACCCTTATTGGTGTGTATGTGGGATTTGTAGAGATGGTGTGTAGCGGTTTGTTCGACGAGTTGTTCGCCATTCTACATTTGGTTATGACAGTTGGTAAAGTACTATGATGTGGTAATCTGTATGATATCTGAGTGTGATTCGTATTTGTTTCTATAAGTCTGAACTATTGTGTGATGCTGCATTGATTTGTTTATGTTCGAATCTACTTTTATGTTTATTTTAAAACTCACACTGAGCTTCATAGCTCACCCCTTTAGTTTTCTCCTTTTCAGGTAACCCTCAAGATTAGATGTTAGACTCGGCAAGATGAAAATCTCGGAATGACACATTTTTCTTTGATTAAATAAAGTCTTTCATAAGTTTTAATAAATTAATGTCTTTCATACTATAATTTAATTTTTATAAGAACTATGGTATGGTTTTATTTTGGTTTTGAGCTTAAATTGAGATTTCGTGCATGTCACTGGTTTTGGAACTCTGGCTACCAAATTCTTAATTATGAAATATTTACAAATCGATTAGGACTTTCATAAATTGGTTTTTAACTTCTTTAAGCTACTAGAAAACTAATATTTGGTATGTAAGAAAGGATAACTACGAATTTTCGTTAAACATGAAAAGAAAATTATTTTCGAAATAGAAAGTCAAAAATTTGGTCATTGTTTTATGTTGAGCCATTTTGGTGGCCAATGTGACCTTTGAAATCTGGTCGAAACTTATGGGCCGGGATTTGGGGTGTTACATAGATTATGTCATATGATTATAGAGATGTTAACGTTTAAAAAAAAATAGACATAAGCATATGGAAAACAAAAATAACATAATATAAAACAAAAAATATTCTTGATATGTTAAGTTGTTTGTTTGCTTAAAATGAAAACTGTAATGGAAGTGCTAGACTACAATCGCCACTACAACTTGCACTGTAAAAACTATGCAAACAAAATAAAAAATAAAACCAAGGATTTGTTTACATAGTTCGATTTTCCTACATTACATAGTTCGATTTTCCTACATCCGTGGAGCTTAGCTCAGTGAGTAATTTCATTATCTTTGTTTAAAAATACAAATGATTCACACTCTATCACTCCCCCAAGTATACATATCTCACCTTTGTACCTAAAGACTAAAGTACTCACCTCCAAATCCTCCTATTAAGAAATTGGGCAGTAAACACTCAACAATGTTTATAATAACAGTTTGCACTTTCTCACAAAACAGTTCCTCAATGAATAGAATAAAGTGCACTAATAAACTTTCATACATAACCTAGAGAAGCCTCAAAGCATATATCAATATTGGCTTACTTGCATAGAAACGAAGTGAATACAAAGTAACTCCTTGAAAATAGCTATTATAAATACAACATTCAAACCACAATCAATCGAAGATCCAATTTCCAAAACAACAACACAATCTTGATCAATCTTCCACATTCCAACGATTGATTTGATTCACTCAAATCCAATCTAATCCAATCTTTAAAAGTTAAGGATTAGCTTCCATAGATGAACCAAAGTATCATCAATAGTGCAACACATTAATAGGTCTAAAGATTTTCTTCATTAAATTGTTAGACCAAATAAGTAATTCTTTAAACTACCTAAGTGGTAGTTTTCATTTGGCACTATTGAGTGCCACTCAACATCAATCAACTCATCTTGCTTTAACAAATATAATACCTTTAAAAACAATAATATAACATATATTTTATCCAATGAATAAATCCTAAAATATAAAGAGAAAAAAGTTTTAAATGTCAAGGATATTATTAACCCACTTTGACTTATGGAGCTCACTAGAACATTATGGCTCTCTAATTACTCACTAAGGGTGAGTTTGGATGGGTGGTGCATTTACTTGCGGTTAGTGTAAAAACAGTGGTGGTGGTGATATTAGATACTGTAGCGTGAGACAAAAAGTAAGCTAAACGCACCGCACCGCACCCAATCGCCCATCCAAATTAAGCCTAAAAGGGCAATGAGTTTTGTCAAAAAGCTTGTGATGCAGTTGAAAAAAAAAGGTACTAATATCAATAGAGTAAAATGGCCATTCAAAGAAAACCTTATTAGAGTGTGACTAGATGTGATGTGATTAGGCATAATTGTATTCGATTTTGAGGAGTTGTGATTAAGATACTTTAAAGTGATGAGATTCAACTTGAGCCTATATTAAATAGATTTTTTTTAATAATTTAAGAGTGGTTATATAATATTTGAGTTAGAACTCTTATATGAACAAGCCCCTTTTGTTTAAATAATTGGTCTCCTTTTGAAGGAGGCGAGCTAAAGGGTGTTATACCCCTATCTTGGTTGGGACACGTGGCAACATGAGAATCAATCAGAGAGACTTGCGAATAACCTCCCCTAGTGGAAAAATGATAAAAAATTTGATTTAATCCTTTAAAAATCATAAATATATAGGTTATTAAAATGGCGAAATTGTATTTTTAATATCGTAAAAATACACATTTAAATTTTGCCCCGCCAAAAAAAATAATTTGGCTTCTCCCCTAACCTCCCTGACTTATTTTATTTTGATAGTTACTTAGTGACCAACCACCCATGAGCTTCGTACCATCCATCATTGACCACCAAATTAGACCTTTTGTTAGGCCACCTACTATTAATGGATGTGTTCTCCTCAACGGGAGACCACCCAGAAACCATGACTACATATAAATACCCCAAAAACACAACATAAAGTGGTACTCCTCTTCTCTCCTAACAAATCCTAAGAGGCTAAGTCCTCTCAATTCTCCTCTACATTCTCTTACTTTTCCGACTTTTGATCTTAGTGTGGTGAATTAGCCTTCCTTAACACCATCCCTTCTCCACTCTTGTTGATACAAAATATCGACAATGTTGCAGTGAACAAGGACCATTGTATGGTTCCCACGGGAGGGTATTGTCCCATCTGTGTAATGGCCCTAATTTTTAGTGGTACAAAAAAATATGATTTTAGAACTCCATTTTCGTAAATTGAGTCCGTAAATATTAAATATGAATGTTTACAAGGATAAAATAAAAATATTTTAAATATTGGTCCAATATCTTTTGTCGAATTAATAGTTAATTAAGGCCATGCACTAAATTGTAAATGTTCAATTGCTATTGGTTTTTAATTGGCCAAAGGTTTAAGGACCTAAATAATAAATAAGAAAAGATCCAAAATGGTAAATAAACCATTTTATAGTATAAGATAGTGGATGATGATGATGTTTTCCACTAATAAGGTTAATTTTAATAAAAGTAAACTAATTAAAAATTAGGTTAATTAAGGTTAACTAATGTTTAATCAAGGTATAAAAGCTTAATTTAGTGGAAAAAAAATTATCTTCCTCATTTTTTTATTCTTGTAATCCATTGAAGGAAAAACTTAAGGAAAATTCTAAAGAGATTCAACCATTGACTTTATGATAAATTCAAGCTTTTTTCTTGTAATTTTTATGAATTTCGGGTCATAGGAGCTTTATTTAGCTAGCCCATGTATCAAATTTATAAAATTATTTTAGAAAATTACCATTGGTGAGTTCTTGAAGAATTAGGCTTGAAATCGATAGATTTTAAGCTTAGATTATGAAAAGGGTTAGATTGTAAAGTTAATTTAGCTTATTGTTAACTTTGTTACATTAAGAACCAAATTGAATAAATGTAAAACTTGAAATAAAATTTTGTTAGAAAAAGAAAGTACAAGGTCTCTAATGAGAATATATGAAATCTGTAACAAACCATTTTTCAGTAGTACCTGAAACGACGATTTTGGAACTTCGTATTCTGATGATCAAGTTAGTAAATATTATTTAATAATATTTAAGAGTTTATTATAGTGTTTTATTGAATTTTGATTTGATAAGTTTGATAATTAGACAGTTAGCCAATGTATAAGTGGTGTGTGCCGAAAGTTAATGGTTTTGGAAAATGAGGTATCAAGACCTCTTTTCTAAAAATAGAGCTCATAAATATTATTATTGCAAAGCTATTAGATAAATGGATTGAAGTTTGGTTTGGAAATTTTGACATTTAGTTAGGAATTAAGGAAAAAGGACTAAATCATAAAAGCTGCAAAAGTTAATGGCTATCAGTTTATATATGTTAAATGATTGTAAAATCATAATTGAAGGGTTTTATGAGGAAATTAGCCCGTATTAATTATAATGGACAGTAGAATGCATGATTTATTATCATATTATATGTTAATTTAATATTAACATTAGATTAAAATAAGTTAAAACATAAAAACTACAAAAACATAGTCATTCTCACTTCATCTCTTTCACTTTCACCACTGAATCTCCATTATTAAGTAAGCCATGAATTCTTCCAAGCTCTCATCTTTGCATGGTGAGTGAGTTTTAATCTATTTTTTTTTGTAAATTTTATATTTTTGAGATCGTTACAACTAGGTCCAACTAACCTGTATTTCTGTTTTTCAAAATTGTCAAAGATTTAAAAAGTTTTCATTGATTTTATTTGAAGTTTTTATAATTTTATTGTAGATTTTGAAGCTTAGAAATTAAATAGGATTAATTTATTAAATAAATGTTATTAGTTTTGAGTTATGGAGTAAATTATGAATATATTGAAATTGGTATGAACTTTTTGTAAATTGTGATAATAGGAGGTTGTATATGAACATAATAGAAGTGGGTTTGAAATTTAGAGTTCAAATTTGAAAGATATGATAAGTTCAATTTTAGGGACTAAATTGAATAAAATGTAAATTCTTAAGTCACATTTGGAAAATGGAATTTTATTATTATACAATTACAATATGCATTTTAAGATGTTTGAAATTGATAAATTGGATTAAATTATATTATAGATCGGGATTTGAACTAATCGATAGATAAATGCAAAAAAGAAAAAATTGTAAATTACTCCTTGAAGTTGTGTTTGTGGTTCTTTTGGTTAGGCAAGTTCATATGAGACTTAATTTATTAATTCATAATATGATTGTATTATATTTTTTACTTATATTTTGAATTGTTATCTAATTATTGTCTTTTGGTATCAAATGGACTGAATCGTAAAATATAAATTAAATGGAAAATATGGATAAATACATTATATCAAATAAGTGTGACACTGTTATATGATCGAATAGTTTATTTATGATGATGTTACAAGGTTAAAATTGTAAATGGATAGCTATTTGAAAAGTGAAAAGTATGTATATGGCTTCTGGGATTGTAATGAACTGTATATGGTAAAAATGCCCGAGTGAACGTATTAAAAGATAGGATACAATTGACATGTCAATAGGATTGTTTACACACTGTACGGGATATATGTGTTGGTACAGAGATATCATTGATTATAACGGAATCCAGCATTTGTTGCGAATAATTGAGTTATACTGGTCTGGTGAAGGGATGTATTGATGATGATTATATGATGCTTACGGGCTTTACACTTCAGTGATATAGTAGTTTGAGCTTTACAAGCATTCTGGTATGGTGTAGTTACCCTAGTATCTAAATCTACTTATTATAGTTCATTAGGCTACTGGAATAATGAAAAAGAGAAATGAAGGTGAAATGATACGGGTCACACACTCAATTGGTTATATGATGAAGAAATGATACTAATGGTAAAATATTGAATAATATATTACATGTTGTAATGCTATATTACTCTATTATATGTTCAACTCATCTTAATGTTGTAAATTGCTATGTCAGGCTAAATTGTACCAAGTTATGAGATTGATGTGTTTATAAATAAGCAAAGTTGAATGGCATGATTGTACTTGTGTATGAATTGGACAATATGTTCTTATTTTATAAATAGACTAACCTTGTGGTGAATTTATGAAGTTGTATATGTATGTATAAGGATGCCAAAGGAGTGTCATGTTTTGTACAATTGTGTTTCAAATTACTTTAACTAGTTGAAATGACAAGGTTTGTTTAGTTATTTTCACATGAACTTACTAAGTAGTTGATATGCTTACCTTGTTGTTTCCCTTCTCCTATAGACCGCTAACTTGTGGAATGTGTCAAGAGGATTATCAAGAAGCTCACACTATCCTGATATTGATTCAGTAGTCTTTCTATCGTTTAAAGCTCGATTTTGTGGCATGTGTATAGGTGTAGTTATATATGTTTACCTCGGTTGCATAGTTTGGTTTGCACTTGGATAATATTTGAATTATGGTATATATTGATGTTGAATGGTTTGAAAGTATGAAAGTATAGACTAAGTTTGAATAAGTGATTTTGGTATGTTTTGGTGCCTATTAAGATATATCGGTTAGCTGACTGGAAAAATACCAAATTGTTGAAATGTTGAATTAGTTGTTTTGAAAGGGAGATATATGATATTTTGGTATGTATAAAGAGTTATAAATGCATATAGATTGAATGTTAAACAAGAACTTCTCTTGAATGTAAATGGTTTTGGTTTATATGAAATTAATCATTTACTTTTAATATGCTTAAGGACATGTTCATATATATATATATATGTGTGTATGTGTATGTGTTTTGTTAGGTGGAAATGGATATTGGATTGATGATGGAATGACATGTATATATGTTAAATAGGGCATAGTATGCACTTAGCCCTTGATAGGTGCATGCATTCATTTGAATTTTGGAAAGTGTATGTTTTGCAATTGATGAAAATTGTATGTGAGTATAGATGCCCATGATGGAATGTTTTGGAGAACTAGTTTTGTGTTTATTGGTTAGTAAGGATGAATATATATTAAACTTATACTTAATAATTTAGTCCTTGCTAAATTTTATTATTCATACTTTCTCTCCGAATACTTAATTCACCTTTAAAATACTTATCATTTCTCTCCACATATGTGGAAACAAGACATTTGTTACTTTCTATGTAATTTTGATGAAATTAGAGATGAATACTCTAATGTATTGAGGAAAAAACTCTCTCAAAGTATATATTTCTTAGAAATACATACAACTATATATACATGTATGATTTAACAACTAAGGAAATAATATCTCTTAATTAGAATTTTAAAAAAATCAGTTGTAATCTTTAAAGGTACTATTTAATAATATCAAAGGTTCTCAATATCAAAGATTCTCAACACTCCCCATCAAGTTGGTGCATAGATGTTTCGTATGCCTAACTTGCAAAGAAGATTATGATAAGTCGAGTATGAGTGAGATAAATCAAACATCTAATGAGCCTTTGATATCTTTCTTTATCCACCATTTCACCGATCTCTGCTTGTAACTTATGATTACTCTCAATAGGTGATTTGGTTGGTTTTCAACCTAACATGCTAGTTTCTGTCAAAAGATCTAAAACATACTTTCTTTGGGAAATAAAAATTCCCTCTTTCGATCTGCCCATTTCTATTTCGAGGAAATATTATAACTTTCCTAAGTCTTTAATTTCGAATTCCTGAGCCAATTATTTCTTAAGTCGGGTCATTTGTTCCTTGTCATCTCCTGTCATAATTATGTCATCAACATAAACTATAAGGAGAGTAATCTTACCCTTGTGATTTTTTATAAAGAAGGTATGATCAACATTACTTTTTCGATAGCCAAACGACACCATGGCCTTACTAAATCAGTCAAAACATGCTTTAGGATACTATCCCTTGAGTATTTTTATCCTCAAACACTAGAAGAACGTTCATATACACTTCTTTTTCTAGGTCTCTATATAAAAAGGCATTCTTTACATCAAACTGCTGTAAGTCCCAGTCGAGATTTGCTGCATAGGATAAAAGGACCCTAATCATGTTCAATTTAGCAACTAGAGCAAATGTTTCTTGATAATCCACTCTATATGTTTGAGTGAATCCTTGCGCTATTAATCTAGCTTTGAGTCTTTCAATGCAACCATCAGCCTTATACTTGATAGTAAACACCCATTTGCAGCCAACCATTTTCTACCCCTCAAGAGGATTAACCAGTTCCCATGTCTTATTATTTTTTTTTGCTAAAGCCCTATTTTCTTCAATCATAGCCTTTTTCCATCTTGGATCAATGATATTTTCTCTCCAATCCTGTGGAACAGACATAAAGAACAAAAAGCAAAAACTCTATAGTATGGGATAAGGAATCATAAGAGACACAATAAAAAATAGGATGTAAAGTGCAAGTTCTAACACCTTTTCATTGGACTATTGATAATTCCAAATCAGTAGCAATCGAAGGTAATGATGACTCACCTATCAGTGAAGAGTCAAGGCATAAAGTAGATTGTATGATGACATCTTCTTTTTTTTCCTTTTCTAGTGTATTTCCTTAAATCAAGCCTATCCAACAACTGTCCACTAGTCTTCTCTTGAACCAAAGTGTCTACTGAAACTAAATTCTCCCTTAGAAGAGTAACAGAACAATGTATCATCTCTTCATTTTTAATGACCTCCCCCTAAAGAGATTGGTGTGATAAAGAAAAGTAGGGTTAATCTTCACAAAATGTTACAACCATAGTTAGATAATACTTTCTAGATGGCGAATGATAGCATTTGTAAGCCTCCTATTTGGGAGAGTATCCAATGAAAATACATTTGACTGCTCAAGAATCCAGTTTGCTCCCATGTCGAAGATGAACGAAGCAAACACAACCAAAGACCTTTGGGGAAACTCGGTAATTCGTCTTACCTTGTAAGGTTTTTATGGGACTTTTAAAATCAAGGACACTAAGAGGCATCCGATTAATAAGATAAGTTGTAACTAAAATCTCATTCCCCAATAAGGCTTTGGGAGATTCACAGTGAACGTAAGTGATCTAGCCATCTCTAAAAGATGCCGATTTTTTCTTTCGGCAATATCATTCTAAGCACTTGTACCTGGACAACTGGTCTGATTCAAAATCTCATATGTGTAACATCCCGAAATTGGGGGTTAGAACAATCAAGCCTTGAATGGAAGGCAAAGCTTTCAGTTAGGCTTATATGTTTTTCTGAGCGTTTTTAGAACAAGAATAAACGTGTGCTTCAGTGGGTTAGATGTTTAGTTTACTCTTGGTTCTGTTTTCGAATCTCGATCTAAGCAAAGAGAAAATTTTATTTTAATTTTTGGTTCCAACCTTTAGAAAAACTCTAACTGGTCTATTGTTAAATATTATTTTTTATTATCTTTATCTTTAAATTTATTTTATTTATTTTTATAAAATATAAAATCCCTAAAATGTCTTGCCACTCTCTTTTCACACATTAGTTTCAGTTTCTCTTTCCCTCAATTGTTCAGATTTTGATTTTTGGTTTTTTTCTCCCCTTTTTTTTTGTTTTACTTTCCTTTCCGTTTGGGTTTCAATATCATTGTTAACTATTACCTTTAAGTCTTTGTGGTGGTCTTATTCTTCACTTGTTCGAACGTCGAACCGGGTGAGTGTAGGGGTCGTTTTGTATTTGAGTTTATGTTGGTTTTTCTTGATAATTTGGTATAAGATTTAGATCGAAATTATTTATAGGTTTAGTATGTTTGTGAAATTGAGCTTCAGGTCATTAGATTAAAGACGAAGTGGTTGATTCTTGGTGCCTTGGAATGTTTATTAGGTGTGCTTTTGAAACTATTGTAGTTCGGGATCGATTTGATGTTGAAATTCACGAATTTCAGTCAATTTTGGAGTGGTTTTGAGGCTACATGGGTGTGTGCCCCACACTTGCGGTCTATACGGTCATGTGTCGCTGTTGAAATTAGGGTAATTTTTAGTCACACGGCATGGAGTAGGTCACACGGGCTGGTAAACAGTTGTGTAACCCTTGTAGGGAAATTTTTCGTTCGCACACGGGTGTGTGTTTCTATCACACAGTCACTTAACTCCATCACACAAGCGTATGTTTTAGCCACACGGCTGTTTATCTCAGCCACATGGGCATGAGTTTTTGTCACATGGCCGTGTCTTCCATACTTCTTGTCGAAACCATTTTCAAGTCGAGTTTTGGAAAATGGGAATCGACTTTTAAAAAAAAACGAAAATGGGAGTCGCCACCAATCTTTTTAGGTGTAATTGGATCACCTTATAAAATGTTTTGTTTTAAAATCATTAGTTTTGATCTACGAAATCAGAAAATGGGTTCGGGAGCCGATTACGTACGAGGAAGGGTTAGCACCCTCGTAACGCCCAAAAATTGGTACCAAATTGATTATCAAGTGTCTTTAATGCCAGAAATTTAAAAAATTTTAAGATATAATCCTCTTTAAAATACTTTGATTTTGAAATTTTGGGTTCACTCGTATCAAAACATTGACACTAAGTTAACCTTTTGGAAATCCCTATCTCGAAACGACAAATCGCCACATCCAATAAGTTAGGACACAACGCTTTGAAATTCCAAGACAGTTGCTTGTATTTTGAAAATCTTAAAAACTTAGAAGGGTACTTGACTATTCGAACTCAACGAGAAAAGTTGCAACCCAATAAGTTAGGGCACTACTTTTCTCGAAGCTTTCAAATACTAAGCATTGCCTTTTTTATTTTTATAAACTTTTAAATATTATTTTAAATGACCTTTTAGAGTGACAATTCTATATTACGAAACATAGATATTCAAATAGCGTATATTATAAAGTATTATAACACTTTATATAAATGCAATCACTATATAGAGGGTAAAATAGAATAATAAAAATAATCATGCTAAGCAAATAGGAATATACCAAAAAGAAAGCATAATAAATGCACTAATTATATACAATATATCATAAATAAAACAGTAAATAATATAAAAAATATGGTAAATATTAATGTGTAAAATATGTATGAGTAAAAATAGATGACATGCATAGCAAATGGATAAATAGAATCTACATAAAATATAAAATCCAATAATTTAATGTACACATGAATGGATTAATAAATAAAATGATGCATATAATACAATATATCAATGTACATATATAAAAATATGCATTTGAAAGTAAATTATAAAAGTCTAAGATATTACATAACATATGAAATACATAACATAACAATAATACATTAATGCTAAAGTAAAAACAAATATTGTATAATAATAAAAAAACATAAGTTTTAAAAATATATGTATAATATAAACAATTGATCAATAGAATGAGCATATAAAAAAATGTGATGTTTAATAATAAATTTAAAATATAATATATAATAAAAAATATATTTATAAGAATAATAATTATATAAAAATATAAAATATATTGGTTTAGAAAAATAATGTATAAAATATCAAATATGTAAAATAATTTATATTTATAATGAAATGATTATATAATATATATACATGCATAGAAAATATATATTTGAAAATAAACTATATAAAAAGGTTAAATATTATGATATATAAAATACATAATCAAATGTATAAAAGATAGGAAAAAATATACATATTTGAAAAATGAAGAAATTAAAATAAAAAGAGTTGAAAAACTAAGATAGACGAAGAATAAAATAAGAACAAACCACAGAGAGTAAGAATGCAAGAGGGAGAGGAATTTGAGTGAATGCTCTTCAAGAATTCTTATTGCTTCCCAAAACTCAAGTCATTTACAATGAAGGGAGAGGCCTCTATTTATAGTTGAGCCTCCCCAAATCCAACGGTACAGATCAATTACATCAACGGTTAAGATTAAAGGATATCTACAAATTAAATCTCCAAGATTACAAAATCATATCTTCTAAGATTGTATATCATATCTAAGATTGCAATCATATCTAAGATTGTATCATATCTAAGATTGCAATCATATCTAAGATTACATATCATTGAAGATTATATTTCCATATGAGTCAAGCTTGTAGATGGACCTTAAATCTTTTCAAGTAATGGGACATTCCGATCGGGCCAAATTATATTTGTAATTCTGGACTGAACTTGGACTTTGTTTTTTTTTTGGGGGGTTTATTATTTTAAATACTGAAATGGGCCGGGCAAAATTGAGTGTCTACACTTCTTAAATGAGCTAATTTTGTCACGCGGCATAGCGAGTTACACAGCTGCATACAAACGGGCATGTGCCTGAGCCATACGACCGTGTAACTTAGTCTCACGATCGTGTTTCTCTATCACACAGCTGTGTGCCCTTGTTACACGGCCTAGACCTTTCCACATGGCTTGGATAAATGGCCGTGTGACCCTATTTTTATAGTTTTTATTCTTTTTTCGTAAACTAACTCGTTTTAGTTCCTGTGTAATCTAATTCTTGTTTAAGCCTCTGTAAGTATGTTTGAGACTCTGGTACAGCTTGGATTCGTGTATGTATGTGTACTTATATGATTAAATTTATTTGATCGTTTAAGTGTTTATGTGTTGTGATGAATGGATTTGAGTTTGTCGTTGTTATCATCACTTAGTAAATGAATACAAGTATAACTGATTCTGAAAATGTTCAGCCGAATGGGTACTCCTATTTTTGTATGTTCATCTACATGTTGTGTACATTTTTGCATTTGCCTAAAAACTTAGGATTTGGTTATGGAGAGAAGCAAGTTTGATTCAGCAGTTTAATTGCAAAATTTTGTTATAGCGGTAATACCACAATGTATATATGTTAGCTCAGCTGCATATTTTCATTTGAGTGGCTTAGATCCACTATCATGGTGTGTAGGATGGATGGGCCGACCATAGCCCTTTGTGGCATGCAAAGTGGTCGGATTGGTGTTTTGGTTGGTTGGGTGGGTTTTTATTGTTACACATCCGAGCATGTCTTGTTTGCATGAACATTTGTATATGAATGTTGGAATATTAGCAAAACAGGTTGTTTAAACTAATGTAATTAAGTAATATGTATGTTATGAACCTATTTGGCTTTCGTGTGTTTGGGAAATTTTGTATGTTTACGGCTTGCATATTCGTTGTGTGTTATTTTAATGTGAAATGTAAATTTGCTATGTGTTCCGATAATGAGATGATTAAGTTGTGTTTCCAATGTTTTTTGAAAAACTTTGTTATACTGTTCGCTTTATTTATTTATTTTTTTCTAACATTACCTAACTGCTTTAGTTTTAAGACTCACATTGAGCTCGTGTAGCTCAACCACTTTAGTTTTTCCTCTTTTCAAGTAACCCACGTAGCTAGGTTTGGGATTCGGCGTATCGAAGGTCTCAGAATGTTAAATTTTTTCATAAATTTGTTTCTTAATAAATTGAACTATTTCAGACTATAAATAATTTATATGAATTTTGGTATAATTTTGTTTTTGGACTCTTGTAAAGTACAATTTGAATCTGGATTTTAGAATCTGCAGTTTTTATGCCAAACCAAAAATTTGGGTTTCCATGCTTGCTTTATTGTTAAAATGGGAACATAAATTTTCTAGACTATGATGATTTTATACATTCAAATATTAAAGTATTACTATTATGAATTCCGAGTTATATTAAAATAATGGGTTTTTTCGCTATTACATTAAGTTTGAAAAACATGTTAACTAAAGTGTTTCAAAACTAAATGTGAGGTTTCAAATTAGTTTTCCTGTAACTTAAACGACATTTCAAACCATTGTTTGCAAAATGTAAGATAATTTTTCCTGTAACTTAAACGACATTTCAAACCATTTCAAACCATTGTTTTAAAAAGAAATTCGGGATTTTTAAACAATGTTGTGTTTTGGCCATTTTAGCGACCATTGTAACCTTCAAAATCCGGTCAGAACTTCTGGGCGAGGTTCTGGAGTGTTACAATATGATTCCAAATAATCATTAAAATACTCAGTTCCATTATCAGTTCGCAAAATCTTAACCTTAGCATCAAATTGAGTAGTAATCAATTTATGAAAAGAACGAAAACACGAGAAAAATCACTTTTCGACTTTAATAAAAATACCCATGTCATTCAAGTGCAACAGTTAATAAAAGTAACAAACCAAAAATTACCAGATAAAGAAGTAAGGCAAGTAGGTCCCCAAACATCCAAATGAATAATATAAAAAGGAACAGCACTTCTATTATTACGCAAAGGATAATTGTTTCTTATATGCTTAGCAAACTCATAGGCATCAGAACCTAAAGAGTCTAACTGAGTTCTTGAAAACAAAGTAGGAAACATCTTAGCAAGAATAGTAAATGATGGATGTCCTAATCACCCATGCAACTGAATAATCTCTTGGTTCACATCTTTATTGTCTCCAAATAATGCTTAAGACATATTGGATGATCAATCTAGAAGGTTTAAGCCATCACACAAGCTACCACTGTCAATCATATTCTCTGTCTAGAGGTCCTGAAAAACACAGTGATTGGGAAAAAATTCCAGTTTACAATTTAAGGCTTTAGTGATAGTACTAACAAATAAAAGGTTAACTAGGAATTCAGGGACATGGCGGACAGAGGATAAAGTGATATTGGGAGTTCAGACAACAAAACCTGTTCTAGAGATGGAGGTAAGGGAACCATCGGCTAGTCGCACACTATCTTTAGATGGACAAGTAGTATATTTCATTGAGCTTTTGTTTGACCTGGTCATATGTCTATTTGCACCGGAATCAATAATCCAAGAAGTAGAAAAATAGTACCTGAGATTGCATGATTAGACTTGACAATCGAGGTAGAATCCAATTGAGACATGATGCATCGAAGATGTTGAATCTCGTCTGAGGTAAAACTTCCAGCAGAAGTAGACTTATCCTCTATTGTCATAGAGTCTAAAAATGTGCTTGAGGCTGAGAATTACCCCCTCATTTTAAACCACAACCTTGAGTGGGGCGACCATACAACTTCTAGCACGAATCTTTAGTGTGTCAAGGCTTTCTACAGTAGTCATATGTCAAGTGATCCTTGGCAAACTTACTGTAATATCCTGATTTTGGGCCTAGTCAGAATAGTGGTTTCGTGACCACAAAATCCGAGATAGAAATAATTATTTTATGATTATTTTAAGGTCTATGATATGATTGCATGATTGTGTGAAAATTTCGTGATGAAATTCTATGCCTAAAGTGCTTAAATTGAAAGTAGGGACTAAATCGAATAAGTTGCAAGACTTGCATTCTAGAAGTTTTTAGTATGAAATTGTTTTGGAATATTAATGAGGAGGTCTTAAATAGCAATTTGACCAATTTTAAGTTCATGGACAAAATTAGGACATGGAAGGAATTTTTGGAAAGTTTAGTAGTAAGGGTATTTTGGTCATTTAGTTATTAAAATGAGTTAAAAACAAAATTAAAAGCCAATTTTTGTCCATCTTCTTCATTAGGCCGAAATTTCAAGGGCTCTCCATAGCTAGGGTTTGTTTCAAGCTTCCAAGCTCCATAAGCAAGGAAAACTGAAATTCGGGCTAAAATGGGGAAAATACCAAGTTGTGGACGAAATAGTAAAAGTAGCCATTTTCGTATACGAGGTAAGTTCATGTGTAAATAATGTAGCATAATGGTTATTTTTAAGTTATTGATGTTAATTATATGTTATGCTGAATTTTATTATGAAATGTATGCTTTGTGGTTAATTTCAAATAATATGTAAATTATGTGAACTACTTGTTAAATATAATTGTTATCGAGTATTGATTTCGGCATTCTACGGAAGACGGCAAGGATAAGTGTTCAAGGAAAAAGCCCGTTTGAACCTTAGGAATAGATTAGGATACAAGTGACATGTCACTAGGATGATTGAGCATCTGAACTCGTTGAGTTGAGTTCGAGTTCACTTATGGATGCGAATGTCGGAACTCGTTGAGTTGAGTCCGAGTTCGAGAGATGTAACTAGGCATCCGAGCTCGTTGAGTTGAGTCCGAGTTCACTTATGGATGCGAACGCCCGAGCTCGTTGAGTTGAGTCCGAGTTCACTTATGGGCGGGTTACATTGTAGCTTGGCTACATATGTGGCACTTATGTGCAAACTTTCCATGTATCCGAATTATATTCCGATGTGTTCAACGGGTAAAGTTCTACTGAAATAGAGGAATACTCAAGATGAAAGGGACGTATTGGTAAGTGTTGTGAAATGGATACTTTGAACATGTATGTACTTAACCCTCGGGTTGAAAAATCGATATAACAACAATATGGTAAGATGATAAATGAAAATGTGATATGAATGTCTTGGTGATGATTATGCAAATGATGTTTTATATTTGCTTATATGGTTATGTTACTTGCTATTTGCATGTGAACTTATTAAGCATTTATGCTTACTTCCTCCTTTTCATTCCTTGTAGTTTTGACAAGCCAGCTCGGAAATCGGGAACGGTCGGAGGCTCGCTCACACTATCCGTATACCATCTTGGCATAATGGCTTGTATATTTTGAGTATGGCATGTATAGCATTATAATCATTTTGTATATATGGTCTTATGATATGGTTATTGAGTGGTATGGAAATGCTTGGTAATGATTAGCCATTGGAATGACTAATCATGATCATATTTGGTGTTATGTATGCTAAATTGCTAGCTAATCCATGGAAATCATGAAATAGGTAAAATTTACCATAAAATAGATTCAGACAGCACCAGTGACGTGAGTTTGAAAAATCACTAAAAATAGTAGAGATACAATTAGATGATGAATAATATATGGAATTGAAGAATTATGAGTCTATTTTCATATGGATGGAACAAAACAGGTATATGAGTTATATTTTATGAGATGTTTAAATTTTTGTGAAACAGGGCCAGAGCGATTTCTGGATCCCCTGTTCTGACTTTGTAAATTCACCATAAATTTTACAAAGATAATTAGAAGTCATGATTTATATGTTCAGATTCCTTATTGAGTCTAGTTTTATTAGAGACAAATGGCATAGTCATTGAAGCTCTGTAGAGGGAGATATCTGATTCGTAATACACAGAGGTCAGAGTAGTCGAACCCTGAAACAGGGGAGACTTTAACTAATAAACTGTACTAATTGGCCCGACCAAAAATTCTAGAAACAAATTAGTAGATATATATATGAGTCTAGTTTCAGAAAAAATTTACGGAATTGGATTTCGAGTTTCGTAACTCGAGATATGATTTTTAAAGCGACTATGATGCAGTTACCCAGCTTGTCTGGAAATTTTAAAATGAATTGTATGAGCTGTTTAAGTAATGAATTAAGTCTATTAACACCTCGTGTTCGACTCCGGCAATGGTCTCGGGTAAGGGGCATTACATTTAGTGGTATCAGAGTAGGTTTAGTCAGTTCTCGGACTAACCGAGCATGTGTAAAAGTTTAGCTATACATGCCACTGATTTGTGATAGTGTGATGTCTTCCGACGCGTATGAGTACCGTCTTATTTAGACAGGGTACTCTCCAACCGAGCTGTGCCGACCATGTTCAATGTTATGTGAAGGTATTTGAGTAAAGTTATGATTATGATAAGTCTCGGTTCAGAAAAGTATGAATAAAAGTTTATGATACATATGTGATAATATGTGAGATGAAAGTTCATGTTGTGATAAATATTCGTATTTGCTTAATGCTCATATGATGTAGTGTATGTGGCTTACTTGATAAGATGAACGGAATAAATAAAAAGTAGTAGAGGTATGAATAAAGGTCATAATATTATGATACGAGTGAAAATGTCCTTGTCTTGATTTGGACGTCGAATGTTGATAAATGTTAATAATATATAATTTTTATGAGATAAAGGATTATAATGAAATGAACTTATCTATGTTAAATTGTTGGACTGAATTATATGATTGTAATGATATGTACATGATGATGCACGAAATGAAAGTTGTGATTGTGATGCAAATATCTATGTTTGTTTGGCCTTATATAATGTCATGAGCATGAATTAATTTAATTAAATGAATGGATAAGTAAAGCTGTCTAGAAAACATAGAATGTATGCATAAGTATATTGTCTAAATGGGACAATAGGAAAATTGGTGTAAGCCAACATGAATGAATGACATGATTTTGATGATGTTACTATGATGATGGAAGTTGTGTCATATGTGTATGTATAAGAAAGTCGAGTCAGAGGTCCTACAACCCCTCCCCCTTACCGAAGTGGTACTTATAATGGAATTTCATGAGATTTGTATTGAATATGTTTCCGGTTGAGAACCCAAAGAGTACAGTGATAGAATAATTATAAGTATGATTAGAGATTGAAAATGAGCTGATAAGTAAAGTCAGAGCCAGTAAAGTATCGGATTGACGTAAAGATTATTGGAGTTATGCACTGTCCCAGTTAGAAAAGGAATTCTCCTTGGTAAACCGAATTACTCAGGTGCAAGGTCGAGAAAAGTGTAAATCGAAATTTATTCAGAATTGGCCTTCTTTAGTGAATGGTTTAATATGAAATTTGTGACGGCAAAACTAGTTGGGGAAATGATAATTGAAATGTGAACTATCTGAGTGTGACAGTTATGACTAGACAGATTTAGCAGTCTCTTTTGAGATGTTCTATGTGTTTACCCGTTCTCAGAAATATTTCTATGGCTATTGATCTTCTGAAGAAATTCTTGTTATATGGGAATGTCTTCTAATTCTGGTGTTGGATGAAAGCATTGGTAATCTGACTGGTTTATAATTTATATTGCTCTGTTTCATCGGGTATTCTATTTCATTTCGTCTTATAAGAATTGATGAGAGAATACGTATGATATTATGATTCTGTTTCTTCTACTAGATGCTTCATCTGATATATATGTATGGGAAGATATATTGATCTTGTTATATTTGATTTCAGTGGGATTAAATGATGTTTTCTTCTGGACTTTCTTTCTTTGAAGAATTATCGGGGTATTCTGTATTTTCTCTATGAGTTTGGTTTTCGATTCTCCGGCATAGTATCGTATCTTGGGTTTCTTTATTCTGGATTTCTTTATTCGGTTTCCTTGTTATCTTTGTTCCATAATTTGTCAATTATAACTCGTGTTCGAAGTGCGTTCTTCAGCTCGTGATAATCATGTCAAATATGACTATACTTCTAATTTGATCTTAGTAATGTGGTGATTTTAGTATTGAGATTTTTTCTAATTTCTGTGTAAGGATTTGACATCAGTAAAGGCATACGTGATAAAAGCGCGAGTTTCAATCGGTATGGTAAATTATTTATTTGAAAGATTTCATGTGACAATTATGTCAGGATTATTTTTCCTAAGTCTGATAATAGAATTTCATTTTGTACGGATAAAAGAGTAAATAGTTTGAACGATAAGTGTATATTTATTAGAAAAGAGTTGGATATTAGTTTAAGTCACTACGAATGATAAGGTTTCCATCTTGTGAAAGCTGAAAAGTTTATTACATGTTGACAGAGTTCGGATAGATGAGAATATTGGTAACTGAAGCGTCTGAACTAGACTAGTCTACATTGAGTAAAGACTTCCTGACTTTCAGTAATGTACTGTTGTATGAATTGTGATGTGTTTCAAGACAGTGAGGTAATGTGATAGTTTAGAGCATCCGATGTTACATAAAATCGGAGTTGTTAAAGGGGTTAAAGCCGAGCATTGGGATCTATCAAAATTATCCTTGTCAGTGTTGATATTGGGATGGAAATGAGAAGGATTATTCTTGAGGCCATATCAGAATTATTTCTATGGCGAAAAGAGGAAAATGTGATGTATCCTATTGTTAAATGTTTGGCGAGATCTATAAATCATATCTGTATTGAATGAATTCCTACTCATTAGATTCATGGAATTTTAGGTCTCTTTGATTGTTGGATTTCTTGGAATTCTGGTCTCCATTAAATCAAGTTGAGATCCGGGTTTTATGTCATGATATCATGGGAAACTGAGAAGGGTTGAAAGTTTAAGAACAGTTGAGAGTTGAGACTGTAAGCTTTTAGATCATATGAGAAATTGAAGAGATGTATTGGAGGTATAGTTTAAGTGCAAGTTCTTCGGCACCGAATATGAGATTAAAAGTGAAGACCACTTTTCTGGTAAGATTTTCGGGGACGAAAATCCCTGAAGGGGGGAGAGTTGTAATATCCTCATTTTGGGCCTAGTCGGAATAGTGGTTTCGTGACCACAAAATCCGAGATAGAAATAATTATTTTATGATTATTTTAAGGTCTATGATATGATTGCATGATTGTGTGAAAATTTCGTGATGAAATTCTATGCCTAAAGTGCTTAAATTGAAAGTAGGGACTAAATCAAATAAGTTGCAAGACTTGCATTCTAGAAGTTTTTAGTATGAAATTGTTTTGGAATATTAATGAGGAGGTCTTAAATAGCAATTTGACCAATTTTAAGTTCATGGACAAAATTAGGACATGGAAGGAATTTTTGGAAAGTTTAGTAGTAAGGGTATTTTGGTCATTTAGTTATTAAAATGAATTAAAAACAAAATTAAAAGCCAATTTTTGTCCATCTTCTTCATTAGGCCGAAATTTCAAGGGCTCTCCATAGCTAGGGTTTGTTTCAAGCTTCCAAGCTCCATAAGCAAGGAAAACTGAAATTCTAGCTAAAATGGGGAAAATACCAAGTTGTAGACGAAATGGTAAAAGTAGCCATTTTCGCATACGAGGTAAGTTCATATGTAAATAATGTAGCATAATTGTTATTTTTAAGTTATTGATGTTAATTATATGTTATGCTAAATTTTATTATGAAATGTATGCTTTGTGGTTAATTTCAAATAATATGTAAATTATGTGAACTACTTGTTAGATATAATTGTTACCGAGTATTGATTTCGGCATTCTACGGAAGACGGCAAGGATAAGTGTTCAAGGAAAAAGCCCGTTTGAACCTTAGGAATAGATTAGGATACAAGTGACATGCCACTAGGATGGTTGAGCATCCGAACTCGTTGAGTTGAGTCCAAGTTCACTTATGGATGCGAATGTCCGAACTCGTTGAGTTGAGTCCGAGTTCGAGAGATGTAACTAGGCATCCGAGCTCGTTGAATTGAGTCCGAGTTCACTTATGGATGCGAACGCCCGAGCTCGTTGAGTTGAGTCCGAGTTCACTTATGGGCGGGTTACATGGTAGCTTGGCTACATATGTGGCACTTATGTGCAAACTTTCCATGTATCCGAATTATATTCCGATGTGTTCAACGGGTAAAGTTCTACTGAAATAGAGGAATACTCAAGATGAAAGGGACGTATTGGTAAGTGTTGTGAAATGGATACTTTGAACAGGTATGTACTTAACCCTCGGGTTGAAAAATCGATATAACAACAATATGGTAAGATGATAAATGAAAATGTGATATGAATGTCTTGGTGATGATTATGCAAATGATGTTTTATGTTTGCTTATATGGTTATGTTACTTGCTATTTGCATGTGAACTTATTAAGCATTTATGCTTACTCCCTCCTTTTCATTCCTTGTAGTTTTGACAAGCCAGCTCGGAAATCGGGAACGGTTGGAGGCTCGCTCACACTATCCGTATACCATCTTGGCATAATGGCTTGTATATTTTGAGTATGGCATGTATAGCATTATAATCATTTTGTATATATGGTCTTATGATATGGTTATTGAGTGGTATGGAAATTCTTGGTAATGATTAGCCATTGGAATGGCTAATCATGATCATATTTGGTGTTATGTATGCTAAATTGCTAGCTAATCCATGGAAACCATGAAATAGGTAAAATTTACCATAAAATAGATTCAGACAGCACCAGTGACGTGAGTTTGAAAAATCACTAAAAATAGTAGAGATACAATTAGATGATGAATAATATATGGAATTGAAGAATTATGAGTCTATTTTCATATGGATGGAACAAAACAGGTATATGAGTTATATTTTATGAGATGTTTAAATTTTTGTGAAATAGGGCCAGAGCGATTTTTGGATCCCCTATTCTGACTTTGTAAATTCACCATAAATTTTACAAAGATAATTAGAAGTCATGATTTATATTTAAAGATTCCTTATTGAGTCTAGTTTTATTAGAGACAAACGGCATAGTCATTGAAGCTCTGTAGAGGGAGATATCTGATTCGTAATACACAGAGGTCAGAGTAGTCGAACCCTGAAACAGGGGAGACTTTAACTAATAAACTGTACTAATTGGCCCGACCAAAAATTCTAGAAAAAAATTAGTAGATATATATATGAGTCTAGTTTTATAAAAAATTTACAGAATTGGATTTAGAGTTTCGTAACTCGAGATATGATTTTTAAAGCGACTGTGATGCAGTTACCCAGCTTGTCTGGAAATTTTAAAATGAATTGTATGAGCTGTTTAAGTAATGAATTAAGTCTATTAACACCTCGTGTTCGACTCCGGCAATGGTCTCGGGTAAGGGGCGTTACACTTACTATTCAATGGACCATCCTAGTTAGCAATAAGGTCAACTTTCTCTAAAGGTGGATTATAGAGCACAACAACATCACGACTCTCTTCATGTCGTACATAAGAGTATACCAAATAAAGAGAAGGGAATAGAGTCTTACCAAGAACTTGAACTTGAATACGATCATATTCAGTATTCAACTCAACCAAGAAAAAAAACACGTTCCTTTTCCACCATCTTTTGAAATTTTTCGACAACCTTGGCACAATTCACTTGTAAATCTTGATAAAAATCAAGTTCCCGCTACAACCCACTTAATTTAACAAAATATTGAGAAACTGTTAACTCCCCCTGTTTTGTACCATGGACCTTATTACATATCTAAAAAATTTACGAACCATTCCCAACATAAGAGTAGGTGAGAGCAGCAACATTTCAAATCTTTTCTGCAATATCAAATAACAAATAGGTTTTGGAAATATGGGGTTGTATAAAGTTGATAAGCCATGCCATAACAAGAGAATTCATTGAATCCCACTAACTAAAGGTTGAATCAATGATTTCATGTTTCGATGATTTACCGGTGATATATCCCTGCAAGCCATGATCCTTGATAAACAACAAGTAAGACCTTGACCAAGCTAGGTCTAATTTGCAATGAGGGATTATCAGTTGGAATCACGAGCTTCTCGTCTACAGACATAATGTTGGAAAAAATAACTAAGCCTCTAAAAAAATTTTGCTTACCACAACTAGAATAAAAAACCGCTAAAAAAAACTCCAAATAGATCCTACGCAAAAAAAAAGAGCTAAAACACACCGTAACTTAGAGAAGAATGATCAGAAAAGAGCAAAGAGCACATTAATGACGTCAGATAAATCATGGTGGCTGTAAGTGGAATCCACTCGCGGCGCGAAACAAAGTCGTAGAAAACTTACAACGGTGCATAGGGCCTACACGTGGATTTTTTGGTCATCAAAGTTTGGGGTTTCGCTGGCGAGTGGATGCTGACTCCAATGGAGGGGTGGTAAGAGAAAAAAAATAGGGCTAGAGTGGAGAGTACCAAATTTGGATTTCTTGGGTTTTTGGAAAAAAAATTAATCAGAAAAAAATTCCAAAAATCAGATCAAAAATTTGATACCATGATGAAATTAGAGATTAATACTCTAATGTATTGTGAAAAAAAATTCTCTCAAAGTATATATTTCTTAGAAATATGTTCAACTTTATATACATGTAGGAGTTAACAACTAAGGAAATAATGTCTCTTATTTAGAATCTGATGCGGACTCGTGCTCGTGAGTGTTTTCGAGTCACGAATGTTTCCGATTGTAAAATTGAGAAGTATCGTTCAACTTGAAGTTAAAAGCTGAAATTGGCTAAGTATAGGTTTAAAAAAGAAGGGTTCAAATGTTTCAAATATAGTTAAGTTATGGTCCGGCTCAAAATATAGGGTTAGATGATTTAAAGTTGGAAATTTGATGCGATGGAATAGGCTTAAAGTTGAAGAGTGAACTAATACTATAAATAGTATTGATTCGAAACTTATAACAACACTTAAGATGGATAGGAAGATAGATAAAACCTTGACCGCTATCTAAATCAAGATAGGAACCAATGATATATTTTCGAACGCCACACTCGTTTGAGTGATAAGTTCAAGTGAGTCAAGGATAATACCACTAGCTAAGCTAGATAAGTTAGATTGAGTCACAAAAGAATCAAAGAGAGTTGAAATAACTCACAAAAGCTATATTGCTTATAAAGGTGTCAAAAGTCTGAATTAAATGAAATGAGCTTAATATTTATAGCTAAAAAACAAGGTCTAGCCGAATGAAAAACTTTAATTCAACTTAATTGAGCTGATTGCTCTTTGAGCTCTTCAACAAGTCCTTTGAGATCTCCCATGCCTTGGTCACGCCAATAGCCTTCGACCTTCGTGTTCCCAATAAGTGTGAACATGCTTAAGATGCTGCCTTGGAAAGCCGAATGGATATGAGCTTATAATGTCAGTTTGTGGTGCATGGAAGGTTATCCATGTGATCAGCTGAATTTGAGTAGCCCTTTATGTGTGAACACACAAAATTTGATGGCTACAAAGTGTGAAAAGGATCTTCAGCTGAAATGAACAAGTGTGAAAGCACTTGTGACCTGTTCATTACACAATGGGTTGCTTGGGAGAGAACTACCGGTAGCTCACTTATGGCCTTTCCTATGCATAAAGGGTTGCTTAGAGGATAGCAACCAGCAGCTCACTCTCTTTAATGTCGTCCCTTCATCAATCCTACAAGACACATTAAAGTGGTCTGAAACTCCATCATGTAATTAAGATGTCAAACTAACACACATTAAGAACGCCTATTTAATATGTGCTAAACTAAGACATAATTAAACCCCTTAGTTAATAAGTTCAGGTTATGACATAATTAAACTCATATTAAAGTTGTCTAAATTATGACTTAACTAATAACTTAAACTAATTAAACTAAATTAACCAAAACTGACTTAATTGTTTATTCCAGCAAATAAAATGACAAGATCAAAAAAAGCTAAAGTTGAGCTAAATGAGCTTGAAATAGGTTGCAAGGCACGCATGGATTGCTTTTCCATGATCATTCAATAAAACCCGAAACGGTTTCACCCCAAACTCAGTCAATTAAACCGGCAATAGCTTCTTTGAACCTTCTAGCTCGAGCTTCGGTAATCGGCCCCGTTGGTAGCTCCATAGGTTCCATGGCAGTTTTGAGTTGATCTTGGGCCGTGGGCACATCAGAATCTTTAAAAAAATTAGTTGTAATCTCTAAAGGTGCTATTTAATAATATCAAAGATTATTAAAAAATTTCGATCTGCGAGAGCCAACAGTAGTGTGACTGAAAAATGATACCTTTCGTAAGCCTCCCCCATGTGTGGTAGTAAGACCCCCATAAGCCTCCCTCATGTGTGGTAGTAGGACCCCCATAAGCCTCCCTCATGTGCAGGAGTAGAAAGCAACCTCCAAACTTGGTTAATGAAAATTTTAAAATTATGAGCTCACACATTCAACAATTATTCAATTTTTACTCGTTAAAAGCTTAGGCCAAAAGTTATATTCAGTACAATTATTTATAACGAAAAATAGTCCTCCCACTCATATTCCAATGATTTGCACCTTTTACATTTTATATCGCCAACAAATCGTTTGCACATTTTACATTTTATGTCGCTAGTAAACAATTTGCACACCTCTTACGTTTTATATTGCCTATAGATGGCTTAAACCTCCTTTATTTTACATTTCCAATAGTCACATTTATTATATATATACAACATGTATCCATTGCATAACTCCAAACCGTTTAGTCAAAAAATACACCAGTCAAGTGTACATTATACATTCTCATATTTTTGAGTCAATGAGCCTACCACCTATTAAATAACAAAACAAAATTTATAAAACTCAACCTCGAATAGAAGTACCCTTTGCCAGTACATTTTTAAAAAGGATAGTAATAAATTTCAATAGCCTGGCAAGGAATTGTACATTCTTGGATTATCAAGCTAATAATTGCACCATTCATCCCACTGCTTCATTTATAACAATTACCACCTGCGGGGGCAAACTACAGATGGTATCAAGGCACGATCACTTTATAACCAACCTCTTGATTGGGAAGAGGGACTATTGTTATACCCCTACCCCAATTGGGACACATTGCAATAGGAGAACCAATCGAAGAAACCTATAGATAACCACTCAAACCTTTTACCATTTGGATAGTTGCTTAATAACCAACCACCCGTGTACTTCGTACCATTCATAGGAGAGACCATCCATCCTTGACCACCCGATTGGACCCTCCATTAAGTCACCCGCTGTTAACGGGTGCGTTTTTCTCAAGTGGAGACCACCCAAGAACCATGACCTACCTATAAATACCCCAAAAACACAATATAAAGGGGTACTCTCCTTCCCTCCCAACAAATCCTAAGAGGTTAAGTCCTTTCCATTCTTTTACTTTTCTGGCTCTCAACTCCAACGTGGGTGAACCAGTATTCCTTGATACCATCCTTTCTCCACTCTCGTTAATACTCTGTATCAATAAAATGATTTGAGCGAGATCAACTATTTATTGTCGAACTCTCTACTTCAATCAAAATTTAAAAAACAAATAATAATAATAATAATAATAATAATAGCAAGCAAGGCAAAGGAACACCTTACCTTAACTCAACAATGACATTTTGTGTGAGAAAGAAGTGAATTACTTAAGGTGCAATACAATTACAAACAGTTCAAGCACTTTAAAGCACGATAGTCGTTATTTTTTGTTAATTAAATGTAAGATCGAGTGATGTTGAAATTTAGTTTAATTAGGACTATATACTCACATTGGAGATTTTTTTTGTTTTTTGTAATATTTGTACACATTTATATTATATTATAGTACATCAAAATATGAGTAAAAATATGTAATAACTATATATTTATTAAAATTTTAAGATTTAAATGAATCTTTGATTGAAATGATAAAGTTTGATGTTTAAAGTTTATTATGTTCGTGTGTTCAAATTTTACTATGATTGAGTTTTCATTTCATTTATATTGTAACGCCCCAATTAATTTATTTTTGCTTCTGTAAAATATGACACAATTGTGTATCTGCTTCAGTGGTTAAGTGTTATGGGTGTGTGAGAGAGGTCTTGGGTTTAAGCCTCACTTTTGCCAAATTTTGTTATTTTTGGATCCAAGCCTTATCATTGTTCGGTGGGCTTATATTAAATTTTCTATAAAATCATATCAAAATGAGCTTGTTAGTTCAAGTGGTAAAGGAGTTAGTGTGTTGGAGGCCCTATGTTTGAATCTCTACATGAGTAAAGGAGTTTATTTTTGCTACAGTAGATTGAGAGTGATTGGATTGAGATAGAATTCTTTCTTTTTTTGAATTCTGTTCTGTTTTTCGGTTCTGCAAAATTGCTGTTGAATTCTTACGTTTTGAGAATTTTGTCGTTCTTCGTTCGATTGGTAAGTGAAGTTTTAGGCATTCTATAACTTCTGTTTCCTAACGGGGGTTTGGGTATATCTGTTGTTTGGCAGAGTAGTGAGTAGTTAAGGGTTGACTTCTGCGAGTTTATGTGTAGAAGAAGACAGTGGTGAAGGAGAGTCACTCTGACATTTTAAATCATGCCGATACTTGCTTTTTGTCTACTGTAAGTCTCTTGTGTTATTTTGAGATTAAGAGTTGATTCATTAAATGATTGCTAAGTGGTCAATGGATTACTGTTTCTTAGGTTTTGGAGTGCTTGGAGTTGCTGGCACATCATAAACAAACTAAGTGTGTACTTGAAATGCAAAAAACGAGGCTTCGATAAAAGCCGAGAAACGATTCTGTTGACACCACACGGGTGTGCGGATTTTGGTCCAGGCCGTGTGGGTCACACAGGAAAAAGCCAATCTGGGCGTCTGGGCCTACACGCCCCACACGGGTTGTGGGCTGTAATAGCCCGTTTTTGAGTTAAATCGAAACAGTAGTTTCAAGACCACAAATCTAAAGTAAAAATATTTATTTTATTATTTTATTAAAGTTTACAGCATAATAGAATTATTGTGTGAAAGTTTCGTAAAGAAATTTTACTGTTTGAATGCTTAATTCGGTAAAAAGGACTAAATCGCGTAAAATGTAAAATGCATGTTCTATTAGTTAAAGGTATTAAATATCTATGAATCATAAAAGTGGAAGTCCTTATGTTGTAATTATACCATAATTAAATTGAGGGGACAATTTTGGACAACCATTATGTGAATTTAATGGCTTAATATTATGGTTATTTAGGTAATTGATAATTAAAAGATTAGTTAAATAAAATAAAAACCATAATTTAGTCATCTTCTTGGTTTTAGCCGAAAATTAGAAGAGAGAATAGCCATTTTTGGTTTCTTTGAGGTTTGGCCATTGGATTCTTGATTAAGGTACGTATTTTATTCGGTTTTTAACGATTTTTATGTTTTTGAGATTGTTGCTTCGTATTCTAGCTAGTCCATGCCTTAGATTTTGAAATTGTTAAAGATTTAACATATTTACATTGTTGAATGCTTGAGTAATTTGATAGTTGATGATAGATTATGAAGGTTTATTGATAGTTAAACTAGTTTTGTGAAGTGATTTTTGACAAATGTCAAAAAGGGATTAAATTGTAAAAATGTAAAATTATGTGGTTAAAAGTATGAAATAATGAAATATATGGGCTCTAGGAATCCCTATGAAATTCGGATAGGCATGGGTTAGTACTAAATTGCATGAATTTGCAATTTTTGTGATAAGGACTAAATTGTAAATAATGTGAAAGTATAGGGACAAATGTGTAAATTTTCCAAAATATGAATTATGGGATAAATTTAATTGATTGAATACTGAATGTACTGAATTTAATAATTTATAGATCAAGATAAGCCAAGATCGAAATTAGATCGGGGAAAAAGAAAAGTAGATGAATAGTTGATAGTTTCCATCCGAACAACGCGAAGTAAGTTCGTATAATTAGAATCAAACTTTTAAATACTTGTATTTATTTGAAATTTATGTATATAATGGAAAAATTAATATATTTGGATCATGAGTGCCTAATTGATATGGACTGATGGTTACCAAGCCCGTTTGAACCGTATGAATTCGTAGGATACGAGTGACATGTCACTAGGGTTACCGTTTTGGTCGAGCTCCTGCATTTTTTACGGACTCACCACAGTTCGTATGAGCTTACTAACATATCATCTCATAAAAGCTTTCTGTTCTTAACTCGTCTGAGCTTACTGTTCAGCTTCTCAGAGCTTACTGTTTCAGCTTAATACAGCTAACTGTCCATCAGCTCAGGAGGAGCTTACTGTTCATAGCTCGAAAGAGCAAAAAATGATAAGGAATTGACAGATTACTGATTTACATGTACTGTATATCACTAGAGTATCCCTCGATATTCTAATAAGTTCAACGGGCATAAATTCAGTTTATATGGATGAAGTAATATTTATATGGATAAGTTACGATTTTCAAATGAATTATTGTTTATATGATTGGAAATGAAATGTTACCAATCTTGTACATGATATATGAATTTGGTATGATGCAATGTATTGAGATAATGGATGATTTCATGTATTTAAATGACTAACTTGTGATGAATGCTTGTGTTTAGGCATTTGGTAATTGAATTGAATACACTTGATTATTTGCTTTGATTTTGGTATTTATGGTAAGTTTACTTCTGTATTATACGGGCTTAGTAAGCTATAAAGCTTACTCTGTTTCTTTTTCTATGTTTTATAGAGGTTTGTTAGCTCACTCGTTTCGGACAAATCAAAGTTTCACATCACACTATCCATTTGCCGATTGGTACTTTTGAACTTGTGGATAATTGTAAATATTGCATGTATAAGCTAGTTTTAAAGATAACAAACATGGTTACTTGAGATTATGGTTTTCGTACATTTAGTGTATAGGTTAAGCCATGTGATTTGGCTAAACTTGATATTATGTTTGGGTAGTTTTGGCAAATTGTTAATGAAATGTAAATATGCAAATGCGATGTTATAGGGTAGGTTTATGAATGGAAATTTTATAGAATTAGTAAATAATTTGAATACTATGGTGAATTGGTATAATTTGTGTATGACATGTATAGAATGTATGACTATTGAGTTATGAAATCTTGTCATTTATGCTTGTGAAAATAGGGTGGCAAAATGGCTTTGCAAATAGCCTATTTTTTCCACACTGGCAGGGATATGGGCGTGTGTCTCAGCCGTGTGTGACACATGGTTTTGTTACACGGCCGTGTGTCCCCTGGTGTTGAAATTGAATTGAAGTTAGTATGTTCCACATGGTCTCACACACAGGCTTGTGACTGGCCGTATGGTACAAGTCAGCGAGTTACACGGCCTAGACACACGGGCGTGTAGTCAGTCGTGTGGCTAAGTCAGTATACTCTCCAGTTTTCACACGGCCTGATGCACGGGCGCGTCCTCGACCGTGTGATGCAAGTCAGTTTGTATGCTCTGTTTCCACACGATCTATGACACGAGCCATCTATCAGCCGTGTGAGGCATACAGCCTGTTTATACAGGCGTGTGACCTTTGAAATGTTGAAATTGTTCTAAGTTTCCAAAATTTTCATATGTTATCGGTTTAGTCCCAAACCACTTCTAAAGCATGTGTAAGGCCTCATAGGCCCTGGTTAGGGACAATATGATTGTATTGAATGATATTTTTATATAAATGTATGAATGTATGAGTTTTAGATATTAAGTAATGTGTATTGATCGGTAATACCTCGTAATGCTACTCAGGCGATGGATATGGGTTAGGGTTGTTACATTTATTGGTACAAGAGCTACAGTTAGTCGATTCTAGGACTAACATAGCGTATGTGAGTCTAGCTATACATGCCATATATAAAATTGTGATAGTGTGATGACTTCTGATGTTTTCAAATATGTTTTTATATAGTAATGGATCTCGAACGAGCTGTAGCAGATAATGTAGAGAGTAACGCGCCAGCTCCCACTTAAGGGACTGCGCCTACTAAATCTAGACCTGTGTCTAGTAGTCACAAGGGTGAGGCTAAGGAAATCTTCTTTCAGATATTGAACGAGTGGATCACATAGTACATTCGTACGAACCCTGGTGTTCAGCAACCTACACCCCCACCTATTCCCCAACCGATCCTTGTAGTTCCTCAACGTATAGATCCTTTGCGATTAAATAAACCACCTGTGGATAAGATAAGAAAAAATAGGGCTAAGGAATTTAGAGTCACTATTAAGGATGACCATGAGAGATTCGAGTTTTGGCTTGAGTACACGATTCGGGTTTTCGATGAATTACCCTGCACACTTGAAGAGCACTTAAAGTGTGTTGTAATACTGTTAAGAGACACTACGTATCAGTGGTGGAATACATTGATATATGTAGTTTCATGAGAAAGAGTTACTTGGGAGTTCTTTCAAGTTGAATTCAGAAAGAAATACATCAGCCAAAGGTTTATTGATCAGAAAAGAAAAGAATTTCTTAAATTGAAACAAGGTCGTATGTCAGTAACAGAATATGAAAGAGAGTTTGTACGACTCAACAAATATGCTTGTGAATGTGTTTCTTCTGAAGCTATAATGTGTTAAAGGTTCGATGATGGATTGAAAGAAGAAATCAGACTTTTAGTTGGAATTCTTGAGCTGAAACAGTTTGTCGTCCTGTTTGACAGAGCTTGTAAAGTTGAAGAGCTTTGCAAAGCGAAAAGAAAAGCCGATTCTGAGGCTAGAGACTTTAGAAAGAGATTTGCAGGCAAATCACATCAGTCAGCATCAAATAAATCTAAAGAATATCATCCTCGTTCTGTTGCTTCTGCGAGGATTTCGATCAGAGATAGAGATACGAGACATTTTAGCTCTAAACCTCAGGTGACATCCATTGCCATTGTGGGAAGTGTTAGAAATACTGGACCTGAATGTAAACACTGCAATAAGCGACATTAGGGTAAATGTAGATTAGTGAGCGAATGTTGTTTCAAATGTGAATCTCTTGATCATTATCTTCGGGATTTTCTAGAAAAGTTTATAGCTAAAAAAAATCAACCAGCGAAAGTAAGTAATACGGCTACTAGAGGGAGGCCACCCTAAAACACTAGAAATATGAGTGGTAACTGAGGTGCTACGAGAGATTCTGCTGTGAGATCTGAGGCACGAGCACCTGCTCGAGCTTATGCTATCCGTGCACTGGAGAAGGCATCATCGCCAGATGTTATTACCTGTACTTTTCTCTTTTTGATACTGATATAGTTGCGTTGATAGATCCTGGATCAACTCATTCATATATCTATATGAATTTAGCATTTAAAAAGAGTTTACATGTCGAGTCTACAGAGTTCGTAATTAAAGTATCGAACCCTTTAGGCAAGTCTATTTTAGTTGATAAAATTTGTAAGAATTGTCCTTTAATGACTCGGGGTTATTGTTTTCAGGCTAACTTGATGCTTTTACCATTCGATGAGTTTGATGTGATTATGGGTATGAACTGGCTAACTATACATGATACTGTAGTGAATTATAGATGAAAGATCATCGAATTGAAATGTCAAGACTGTGAAATTCTGCGGATTGAGTCTGGTGATTCGAGTGAATTACCTACTGTGATATCATTAATGATAGCTCAGAAATATATGAAAAAGAGATATGATGCATATCTTGCATATGTATTGGATACAAAGGTGTTTGAATCAAAGATTGAAATTGTACCTATTGCCTGTGAGTTTTCGGATGTATTTCTAGAAGAATCATCGGGTTTGCCACTGACCAGAGAGGTTGAGTTTAGTATTGAATTAGTATTGGGAACAACACCGATATCGATAGCTCCGTACAGAATGTCTCCAACACAACTAAAAGAGTAGAAAGCTCAGTTGTAAGAATTGAGAGACAGGGGTTTTGCACGACCGATTTATTCGCCATGGAGTGCACATGTATTGTTTGTTAAAAAGAAAGATAGCACGATGAAAATGTGTATCGATTATAGACAGCTGAATAAAGTGACTATAAAGAATCCTCTACAATGGGTTGATGATTTATTTGATCAGTTGAAAGGGGCTACAGTATTTTCAAAGATTGATTTATGATCGGGTTATTATCAGTTACGAGTTAAAGAGTCAAATGTGCTAAAAGCCACGTTCAGAACAAGGTATGGACATTATGAATTCCTGTTATGCCTTTCGGATTAACTAATGCTCCTACGATTTTTATGGACTTAATGAACCGGATATTCAGATCGTATTTAGACAAATATTTTGTTGTATTAATTGACGACATTTTGATCTATTTGCGAGATGAATCTAAACATACCGAGCACTTGAGAATTGTGTTACAAACTCTACGTGATAAGCAATTATTTGCAAATTTCAGCAAATGTGAGTTTTGGCTCTGTGAGGTTGGATTTCTAGGGCATATTGTTTCAGCTAATGATATTAGAGTTGACCCGAGTAAGATTTCTTCTATTGTTGATTGGAAATCCCTGAGAAATGTGTTTGAAGTCCGTAGTTTTCTAGGTTTAGTAGGTTATTACCAAAAATTTGTGAATGGATTCTCAATGATTGCGACACTAATGACACGACTGCTTCAAAAAGATGTAAAGTTTGAATGGTCGGAAAAATGCCAGCAGAGTTTCGAACAGTTAAAAGTACTGTTAACTAAAGCATCAATTTTGGTTCAACCAGAATCAGGGAAAGAATTTATGATTTATAGCGACGCGTCATTAAACGGTCTGGGATGTGTTTTGATGTAAGAAGCAAAATTTATACCTTATGCTTCTCGACAATTGAAACTGCATGATCCGACACATGACTTAGAGTTGGTTGCAATTATGTTTGCGTTGAAAATTTGGCGATATTACTTATATGGTGCAAAGTGTCACCTTTATACGGATCACAAGAGCTTAAAATAGCTAATGTGACAGAAAGATTTGAATCTGCGGTAACGAAGATGGCTTGAGTTGTTGAAAGATTATGAATTTTTGATTGATTATCACCCAGGAAAAGCTAATGTTGTTGCTGATGCCTTAAGCCGAAAATCTTTGTTTGCATTACGAGCAATGAACACCCAGTTGATGATTTGTGATGATGGGTCTATATTAGTTGAATTAAAAGCTAAACCAGTATTTCTTCAACAAATCTGTGAATCTCAAAAAAATGATCGCGAATTGCAAGCTAAACGAACTCAATGTGAAAATATCCCTGATTCAGAGTTTTAGATTGGAGTTGATGATTGTTTAAGGTTTCGGAATAGAATTTGCATACCAAGAAATTCAGAACTCATTCAGAAGATTTTGAACGAAGCGCACCATAACTGTTTATCTGCTCATCCAAAGAAGTACCAAAATGTACAACGATTTAAACAGTTTTACTGGTGGCAAGGCATGAAACGAGATATCTCAGAGTTTGTTTCTAAATGTTTGATTTGTCAATAAGTCAAAGCTGAACATCAATTACCGTCGAGTTTACTACAGCCTATGATGATTCCTGAGTGGAAATGGGATAGAATTACAATGGATTTTGTGTCAGGATTGCCTCTAACTCTGAAAAAGAAAGATGTTATTTGGGTTGTCGTTGATCGACTAACTAAATCTGCTCATTTCATACCGGTACATATAGATTAATCACTTGATAGATTAGCTGAATTGTACATGTCGAAACCATTTTTTTTTGAAAAATGGTGGACTTTGATTTTGAAAACGAAAACGGGTAAGAACAGGAGTCACCACCGATCTTTTTTTTTTTTGAGGTGTGATCGGGTCACCTTATGATTGATTGTTTTTATAAAACGTTTTGATTTACTAAAACAACAATTTTGATCCATGAAGTTCGAGAAAATGGGTTCGGGAGTCGGTTACGCGTGAGGAAGGATTAGCACCCTCGTAACGCTCAAAATTGGTACCTAATTGATTAATTAATGTCTTAACGTCGAAATTTGAAAACCCGAAAAAGAATTAAAAATACGATCCTCTCTTTTTAATGTTGATTTTTTACGAAGAATTTTCTTGAGTAAATTGAAACGGATGTTAAAAACCTTCTTGTCTCGAAGTAATACAATGTCACATCCAATATGTTAGGACACAACATTTTAAACCCTCGAGAATAAGCTGATCTTTTAATTTTCAAAACTCATGCATTTTAATTTTAAAAGGTTATTCGGTCATTTGGATCAAACGAGAAAAAAATCTAAACTCAGTGCTTTAGGGCACGATCTCTTGAATTTTCAAAACATAGAATATTGCCTTTATTAAAGAATCGTTTTTTTTATGAATTTTGGTGCAAATTAATGCAATATTTGAAGTGATATACAACATGCAAAAATATTATAATAACAATGATGCAGTTATAAAGATGAATACAATATTACTGGACTAGTCTCGATGAACAAATGAAGCGATAAAACGGAAATACATGATAAAAAACAAACAAACGTAACCACATATAAATGGGAAACAAGTAATAAACACATGAATAAATAAGTAGATATTACTAAAAAAAATAAACGAATCTAACAAATATTTATAAATAAAATATTAACCTTATAAATTTTAATACGTGTATAAAATGTATAGAATAATAAATAAATAAATAAAATAGATATACATAATGTCAAATTTGGATTTTTAAAATATAAAAATAATAAAATAGCAAAGACGAAATAATAATAATAATAATAATAATATCAAAACAATGCATATAAAAGAAAATACAGTTTTTTATTAAAAAAATAATAAGTACAAAGAAATTAATAAATACATAAATAAATATTTAAGAAGAATAATTATAAAATATTGAAAACAAGAGACTAAATTAAAATGTAAATGAGAATTGGGGTGCAATTTGTAATAAGATAATAATAATAATAATAATAATAATAATAATAATAATAAAGTATAAAATGAAATGAGTGGACAAACGTAAAAAAAAATGAAACAAAATAAAAATGGCAAATGAGCAACTGAATGAATAAATAAATAAATTAATTGAATTAAAGGACTTAATTGCTACCCAAATCAAGTTTAAGAGATAAATTAAAATAAAAAAATAAAGGGTCAATTCGAAAGGGACGAATAATACGGAGGGACTAAATGGGGAAATATTCCCTGCCCTCTGAAACGCACCGTTCTGGTAGGGCCAAACCAAAACTAAAATAAACTCTAAGGTATAAATTTAAAATAAAAAAAATGAATTAAAAATGTTGAAAATACGGAAGGGCCTAGTGCGCAAATAGACCATCTGGTTTAAAACGCGCGGACCCTAGGTCGAGTCGGGTCAAAATGCAGGTCAAAGGCAATGAAACAACGTCATTTCAGGGCTTCAAAAGCCTGCCCTGAACGACATCATATGAGGGTAGTATAAATACAAAAAAAAACAAAAATTTTCATTTTGAACCGCAGCTTAAAAAAAACAAAAAAATAGTTTCTTTATTCTCTGTTCTCTTTCTCCCTCTGGCCATGACTCCTGTCGAGGTACCGTCATTAACCCACCGTGGCCACTGGTTATCGGCGATAGTGGTTGTCGCCTCCGGTGGCTGGAAAGAAAACCAAAACCCCATCTTACCCTTTTTAGCCTAGATTTGAAAGTGGGGCCTTCATTCTTTGGAAATGAAACGTCTCCGACTCTCTCCTTTGGCCATTTCCGATGCTGGAGGAGGTCTTTGACGGCGGGGTAGATGAAGAGGCGCGAGTAAGAAAACCCCTTTTATTATTATTATTTATTATTATTGCTTTAAAATAGGACGAAAAACAAAAAAAAATAAAGAAAAGGAACCACCTTTTAGTTTGAATGCAATTTCTGTATCAAAGTTTTTTTTCGTATTTTTTCGTCTGTAAAATTACATTGATAATACTTGGGGCTTTCTACAGCCGGTTACATGGCCTAGCCTACTGTTGGTTATCACTATTTTGTTTCAACCCTGTCACTGTATATTAGCTTCTACTTGCCTTTATTTCTTTGCTACTTTGCAGGTTCGGCGTTTGGTCAACGATGGTGGTTTTTGCTATTTTGATGAAAAACGACCATATGTGCCAAGCCTTGGGACGAGGAACAGGCGGGGAGACCGAGGGGCATGCGAATGGGTGCGGCGCACATGGAGGGGCTAGGTTTTTTTGTTTGGCTGACGGTGTTTAACTTTTTGGGCCAAACAGGCCTTGAAATTTTGGGCTTGTATTTGGGTTAAGGTTTTTGGTAAATTGACTGTTTAATTTTATTTTTCTTTGGGTTTTATTTGATTTAGTGGGCCGTACGAATTTGGGCCTTTACAACTGCCCCTCTTTGCTTATTTTCATGCAACGGGAATGAAGCAAAGACTTTAACAAGGGCCAAATTTGCCTGGTCTTGCAGAACCTTGACCTCTTGAAGCTTATTTTCTTCAAGTAGCCTCTTTCTAACCCACTGTAACTTCAGAGATATAGAATTTGTTGCTTCCATCTACTCCACTGCAACTTCAAGGAGATAAGATTAGTAGCTTTAATCTGTTCCATTGTAAATTCAAGGAGATAAGGTTTGTAGTTTTAGTCTGTTCCACTGCAACTTTAAGGAGATAAGACTCGTAACTTCAACCTACCCCACTGTAACTTCAGGTTGATAAGGTTTACAGCTTTAATTCTGCTCTACTGTAACTTCAGAGATATAAGATTTACTATCTTCAATCTGTTCCACTACAACTTCAGGAGATAGGACGCGTAACTTCAACATGCCCCACTGCAACTTCAGGGGGATAAGGTTTATAGCTTTTCTGATCTGTTACACCATTTCTTGGAGAACATGACCTATAGAATCCATTTCATGGGCCTATTTATGCCTACTAATTAGGATGTCACGTGTATGAATGATATTTGCATAAATGCAGAATGTCATTTTTCGAGAATGATCTCTTTTTAATGCTTAGGTTGTCATTGTTCGTTGTTCATCAAGGCTTTGTCACTGATGTGTTACCGCCTTTCTTGTTTAGCTGGTATATTTGACAGAAAACCCAAAGAAATAGTCATAATTTAGACTATTCTTTTCTCAAATGATCCCAATCCTTGACTTCGGATAGTTTTGACCAATGGTCCCACTTCAGGTCCTTATACTATTTAGAGAACTTTTCAGAGTAATACGCAAAAATCCTTTTGTTTGAATATTACTAGTCCATTAATCATTATTTCAATGAAAAATGCTTGAAAAAGATTATGACAACGGACAAGATGGAATTTTATTGAGAGCAAAGCTCAAAATGAATTAATCACAATAGAAAAATTGCTAAGGTACAAAATGATGATAAATTAATCAAGATAGCACATTTTTCCAAAATACAAAATGAATAAGATGAAAATAGGTGCACTAAATATCGTAGCATGAGCTTCTCCGTACAAAACCTCTCGAGAACCCTTTGAACTTGCTATGTGTTTAAAATACCTAGAAGGCTTTGTTGATGTCCCAAGATGTAACAACCCTCCTCCTTATTAATTCGAGCATAGCAAGACTACTGCATGCCCTATCTTTGATCAAAATTTGAGCTGCCCTTTTTCGGGTTTTCAACTCAAAACCCCTTTGGACTCAAGGCGCCCTTTGCGGGTTTTCGTCTTGGCTTCTCCAATTTTCCTTTTTTTTAGGTGAAGTATTTTTTTACTGAATCTAAATTCACAGGATTGGGTAAGCTTTTGTCATCCATCTCAGTCAAGATCAACGCTCCTCCAAAAAATGCCTTCTTCACCACATAAGGTCCTTTCCAATTTGGCATCCATTTTCCTTTGAAGTCCTTTTGTATAGGAAGAATCTTTTTCAATACTAGGTCCCCCTCATGGAATTTTCTGGGATGAACTTTTTTAGTTTAAGCTCGCATCATTCACTTCTGGTACATTTGACCATGACGGATGGCTTTCAACCTTTTTTCTTCAATTAAGTTTAGTTGATCATATCGGGATTAGATCCATTCTGCTTCATCCAATTTCAATTTTGCTAAAACTCTGAGAGAAGGAATCTCAACTTCAATTGGTAAAACCACCTCCATTCCATAAACTAGAGAGAAAGGTGTTGCCCGGGTTAAAGTTCTGACAGATGTTCGATAAGCATAGAGGCAAATGGTAACTTCTCATGCCAATCTTTATAAGTCTCAAAGATTTTCCCCACGATTTTTTTAATGTACTTGTTGGCTGCTTCTACTGCGCCATTCATTTTTTAGTGATATGGTGATGAGTTGTGGTGTTTGATCTTGAACTGACTGTAGACTTCTGATATCATGTTGTTGTTCAAATTTAGTGTATTGTCAAATATAATCCTTTCTGGCATTCCATATCGACATATGATTTTCTTCTTCAGGAATCTGGTGAATGCTGATTTTGTAACATTGGCATATGAAGCAGCTTTTACCCACTTGATGAAGTAGTCAATGACCACAAAGATGAATCCATGCCCATTTGAAGCTTTTGGCGAGATCGGCCCAATGACATCCATGCTCCACATGGAGAAAGGCCGTGAGGAAGTCATAACATACAGAGGTGAATGAGGTACATGAATTTTGTCTCCATAAATTTGGCATTTATGGCATTATGGCATTTCTTGGCGTAATTGATGCAGTCTCCTTCCATGGTGAACCAATAATACCCGAATCTCATGATTTACCTGGCCATTGTGACACATTTGACATGTGTTCTGTAGACACCCTCGTGGACTTCCTCCAAGATTTTCCTAGCTTCGACAGCGTCTACACATCTTAGTAGCACATGATCCTTTCTTCTTTTATATAGGATCTCTCCATCTAAAACACAGTCATTAGCCAGTCTTCTCAGCGTCCTTTTATCGTTTTCAGTTGCTTGGTCAAGGTATTCACGATTTTTCACGTATCGTAGTACATCGTGATACCAAAGGTGATCGTCCTTTTCTTCTTTTTCTTCGATGTTGTAACAATGAGCCAGAGTCTCATAGATACTCATCTGGATAGGTTTCACATCCTCTTATTTGTTCACTTTAACCATTGAAGCTAGAGGAGCCAAAGCGTCAGCCATTTGATTTTTGTCTCGTAGAAGGTAGTAGAAGGTGATGTCATCAAACTCTTAAATTAGTTCCAGAACTAGACTTCGATAATTAATCAACTTGGGGTCTCTCATCTCTCATTCACCTTTGAGTTAATAGATCACTAGTTCAGAATCCCTATATACCTCTAGCATTTTGATCTTACGCTCTAGGGCCGTACGGATGCCCATGATACATGCTTCGTATTCTGCCATATTGTTCGTGCAATCAAAATCCAATTTACTAGTGAAAGGATAATGCTCCGTTTGGAGATATCAGGACTACTCCAATTCTGTTACCCACAGCGTTTGAGGCTCCGTTGAAGTTTAGCATCCAATGATGACTTTCTTGAGAGTCTTCTTCAGTGGTCGCAACATATATTAGATCTTCATTCGGGAAATCAAAGTTCAAAGGCTCGTAATCTTCTAGAGCTCTACTGGCCAGAAAACCCGCTATTACGCTCCCTTTTATAGCCTTCTGATTCACATATACTATATCATATTCGGAAAGTAGGATTTCCCACTGAGTCATTCTTCTATTCAAAGCAGTTGACTCCATCATGTACTTAGGAGATCAAGTTTTGAGATGAGCCAAGTTGTATGGTACAACATATACTGTCTCAACCTTCGGGTTGTCCAGATTAAAGCACAACACAGCTTCTCGATTGGCGAATATCTTGTCTCAAATTCTATGAACTTCTTACTGAGATAGTATATTGCTCTTTCTTTTCTCCCTGATTCGTCATGTTGGCTAAGCACGCATCCCATTGAATTCTCAAATACTGCTAAGTACAGTATCAGCGGTTTATCTGGACTAGGAGGCATCAGTATTGGGAATTGGATAGGTAACGTTTGACTTTGTCGAACATTTTCTGGCACTCTTCATCCCAAACACCTGCATTGTGTTTTTTAAAGAGACGGAATATGGGGTCGCATTTCTCAGTTAGTTGTGAAATGAACCGGGCGATATAATTTAATCTTCTCATGAAACCTCGAACTTCTTTTTGAGTACGTGGTGGAGGCAACTCCTGTATGGCTTTTACTTTATCTGGGTAGATCTCAATCCCCTTTTTATTGACTACAAATCCTAACAGTTTTTTCGACTTAGCCCTGAAAGTGCATTTTGCCGGATTGAGCCTCATCTGGAATTTTCTCAATCTCAGATATGGCATTAATGCCCAAACTTCCCAACATTTCTTCTGTTGTTTCTTTTCTTATCGTCTTTCGTTTAGGGTGAATAGTTTATTCTGATACGAAAGTATTGGATATATGAAGAAAGGTCATCGGTTCCCACTTGACCTCTCCTCTATTCAGTCGTGTTTTTCTTCTTTTTTGCTTTTTCTCTAGCTCTCTTTTCTTTTGCCTAGTATCTGGCTTATATTCTAAGCCAAAATAGTCTCATTTGTCCATGAACATGGGTGCCTCGACCCTTTCTTGTAGGCGTTTCCCAAGCCCTATCCCGGGCAAAGCCCTTTTCCTAACCATCAATTGCAGGCCCATCCTTGTAGTTTTGGAGATTTTGGGTGTCGGGACCTTATTCCCTTCGACAATGAAGGTCGTATTCACAAATTCCAGCGATCGAAAGGAACATTCTATCACTTAATCGTCTGTCCCCACATATGGCGCGTCGCTGGTTACAGATGCGATGATGTCTTTTTTTTCATTTATGGTTACCAGTCAGCCGTCCGTTACCAATTTGAGCTTTTCATGCAACGATGACGACACTGCCCCTGCTGAGTGAATCTATGGCCTACCCAATAAGCAATTGAAGGAATGTTTGATATCCATCACTAAAAAATCCACCTCGTACGTGCTTGGACCGATCAAAAAGGGATATTTCAATCCTCCCAATTATTTCCTTTCAGTGCCGTCAAATGCCCTCACTATAATTTGGAATGTCTTCATATGGGAACTATCCACCGGCAACCTATTTAGTGTGGATAGAGGCAGGACATTCAGTACAGATCCATTGTCAATCAATACACCCGGGAATATATATCCTTTACAGCGGGTGGTGATGTGTAGAGCCTTTGTGGATCCCATTCCCCTGGCGGTATTTCGTCGTCGTTGAAAAATATAAAATTGTCGGCACCTATATTATTGAAAAGACGGTCCAGCTTGTTGACAGAGATATCATCCGCGACATAAGTTTCATTTAGCACTTTCATTAACGCGCTATGATGTGTCTCCGAGCTTAAAAGTAAGGCTAGCACTGAGGTGCGAACTGGTTGCTTATGTAGTTGTTCTACAACGCTATACTCGATGTGCTTTAAGAATTTCAAGAATTCTCTAGCCTCTTTTTCAGTCACCGACACGTTAATAGGTGATTCAACTTTATCCGTCTATTCTTTTTCTTACACTACCGCCAAGGCTTTTCCTTTTGCGGGCGCTGTTCTTGAATTTTCTGGTTCGTAGCGTTTCTCATTACGTGTATAAAAACCCGCATTTTAACCCTCCTCTGAAGCGTTAACGGGGTTCTCCTCTTCTGGGATTGTCACATTGCAGTCATAGTTCCAAGGAACCCTTTTACTATTCTTATAAGGAAATGATACAGGTTTTTGGATTATGACTCGTGGTGCCATTTACGTTCCAGCTTCATTATTTCTTGGTCGTGATATGATGACCACTGGGTAGTCAAATTTTTGAATTTTGGTCGTCGATTCTCCATCTGGCGCGCATATATTTCCCTCATTGGAGCATTTGAATTCTTCATAAAACTTTATTTCTTTGTTGTTTATCATGTCCAACACTAGGGCCCTGTACTCCCCACATTCTTGGATTTCATACCCCACCTCATTATGGAACTCACAGTAGTTCCTCTTTTTTTCAAATCTTTCTTCCGAATCCAATACGATTAATCCTCTCTTTACCATCTCCTTTCAAACCCGTCTCAAAAGGGCTTTAACTTTTGCAACCTCATATTTGACCTGCTTGTTTCCGCTTTCGTTTATCTCGTTTACCCCTTCTTCAGCATGATTGAGTAGCGGATTTCCTGCTACATTGGGCAGGGATGGATCTTCAAACTTCACAATCCCCATTTTAATTAATCTTTCAATTAACTTTTTAAATGCAGTGCAATTTTCAATTGAATGCCCAGTGATTCCAGCGTGGTATTCACACTGAGCATTTTCGTTATACCATTTGGGATATGGGGGTTGTATTGGCTTCAAGTAGAAAGGAGACACTACGTGTGCATCGAATAAGTTCTGATACAGCACCCTATACGTCATGGGTATAGACGTGAACTTTTGTCTTTCTATATTCCTCCTTGTATTGAATTCTTGTCTCGGGGTGCTCTGATCGTTGGCAGTTACCGTTTTTGGTTGGCTCACTGTAAATGACTTGGAATAACTTTTGCTGTATGTGCTCATATTGTTCACTTCTTTCTCTATTTTCTTTGGGGCTGACCTCTTGGTACTTTCCCCTACATCTATTTTGCCGCTCCTTATCGCGTTCTCAATCATTTCACCGGTCATGACTATATCTGAGAACCTTTTAGTGGCGCTTTCCAACATATGAGTGATGAATGGAGCCATTAAGGTATTGATGAATAGCATGGTGATCTCTTTTTCTAGGAGAGGTGGCTGGACTTGTATGGCAACTTCCCTCCACATTTGGGCGTATTACCAGAAACTCTCATCGGTTTTTTTTCCATGTTCTGCAAAATGATCTTGTCAGAATTCATATCTGTCACGTGACTATACTATTTTAGGAAAGCTTGAGCTAGGTCCTTTTATGAGTTGACCTTGGTACGGCTCAATTGGTTGTACCATTTGGATGCTGCCCTAACTAGATTGTCTTAGAAGTAATGATTCAATAGCTGGTCATTGTTGACTTACCCAGTCATTCGTCTACAAAACATGGTAATATGAGTCCCGAGGCAGCTAGTCCCGTTATACTTCTCGAACTCGGGAGTCTTGAACTTGGGGGGAAGCACTAGGTCCGGAACCAAGCTCAAATCTTTAGCATCGATCCCGCAGTGATAGTCAGCACTTTCTATCACTTTGAACTTCTCCTCTAACCACTTGCATCGGTCTTCCAATTGTTTCGAGAGCTCTACTCTCGCTCTTTCAGCTTCTACCATGTCATCCAGATCAGGGACTATGGGATTAGTTGGGTTATCTCCTGGATTAGAGCCTAAGCCTGCTTGATAGTTGATTGGCATTGAGGCACCGACTTGAAATTGTTGAGGGCTGATTGTAACGGATGGCCTTCGTGTATACACCTCGGCTTGTGTCTGAGCATTTTTCGGGGTAAAACCCGGAGGGTATAGAGGATCTTCATTGTCATCCCCTAGTATTAACCATGGGATTCTTTCCTTTTTCTGATCTACCATTCAGTAATTGTGTTAGCTGGTTCATCTTGTTCCTTTGGGATTCCAGCATTTGATCCCTCATATCTTGCTGGCTTTTAGCCAATTGCTCTTGCATTTGTACTTGTTATTGCTCTTGCATTTCTCTTTGGAGCTATTCTAACCTTTCTAGTCTTTGATTCATAATCTTTGCTTTGGCACGAGTATCGTAGCGATGTTTAGTTGGTTGATTTTTGTCGTTTTTTAGATTAACTAAAATAATTAATTAGGGTCCTTTTGTGAAAATTAATGCATATGATTTGATACAAATGCAAATGCATGAATGCAGAAAAAAAAAGACGTCAACTCTGATTCAATTTTATTTAGAATAACTTTACTAGAAAACAAAATTCTTTACATAGAAATGGATTACAAATACGGCCTAGCCCTAATGCTCAAAATTTTAACTTTCCTAAGCAACCAAGCCAGTTCCTAGCCCCGGTCTGATTCTAATTCATAATTCATGCGTAATACATCTGCTTAAACTGCCAAGGTCTGTAAATGGTCGGCCACCTCTCGAATCTGGGCTACAGCTTCACCCATAATGTAATCTCTGCTTCTGACCTGATCTTGTGAACGGTGAAGTTGTTCTCCCCAAGTTTCTTCATTTGCTTCAAGAAGTTTAACCCAGAGTTCGCAATTCTATAATGCGATCTCGAGTTTTTCTTCTTTCCCTTTTAACTCTTCAATCTTATCCAAGCTCGCCTTCAGCTCGATTGCAGAGTTACGGTTGCGATGCTAATGAAGCGATTTTTTTAGTTAGGCTATTCTGGCTCTTAACCCGACCCTCACTTTTTGGGCTTCCAACAGACTTTTTTTAAGGCTTCTTTTCAGACCTGAGCGTTTTGAAATTTTCTCTCTCATCGATCAACTTTGGTCTTTTCTTATTTAATCTCGTGTCGCTATTATTCGGATGTTTTCCCAACCCAACGGTTCTCATTGATAGGTGCAATTTCTTATAATCCTTTTTTAGACTATCCAAATCTTCCTCGACCTTATTCTATCATTTTCTCCATTTCTCGATTTCAAATTTCTAAACATCAACATCAAGTTTCAAATGCATCTTTTCCTCTTCCAGTTGTTCTATCTTCTTTCTGAGCTCCGAATTCATTCTCTCAAAATCCTTCTTTATAATCTCTAACTCAGATGGGACTACTTACAAGTATTTTTCCATCGATTGCGCACCCTCCTGACTTGGCTCGGGGATGTTGTCGTTGATTCTTTTACTCCACCACCCGTTATACTCAGGAGTCGCTATCGGACCCACAGCCAATCTTTTCATTCGGCGAGTCTGGCTTCAAGCGTTGCACATTTTTCATATCTTCTTCTTATAGTTTTCCCCTTTATACGAAAACTCGCACTGAGCTAGCCCATAGGTTGTTGGTATGAACTGTCTGGGTCAGTACTACCTCGACACGAGCAAAGGGGTATATCCTACGGCTCCTAAATCCCAAGTAGGAGAGTCAAAATCCCCACATCGGTATAAGATCTCGTCGGGAACCAACCAAGGGGCTCTCCACTCGACATCCTCTTCTTGGAGATTTTAGAGGATCGCCATCCATCTTGCCTCTGATATGTCATCCCGTATGAGTGTAGCCACTATTTCTTTTAATGGTGAGTAATTCTTAGAGAACACCCGATATGACATCTTGTCTACCTTCCAAAAACGGCTATGGAACTAAGCTAGTAGCAGTTGCGCACATCTTATGAATCGACCCTCACCAGCTCTTTGGCACGCATTCAATGACCTGAATTTTTTGGCTAAAATTGCGGGAACCGGTGTAACTCTCTTATCCAGTCGGTCAAACAGATTAGAAACTGCCTCGTCGACATGCCCCAATGCCTTAGGGAAAACTACTAACCCCTAGATACTTAAGCAAAAACATCCACTCTTTTCTTCATGTCTAGGTGTGCCAAAATCAAATCTCGCAAACTTTTCCAGGGAATACATTTGCTTTCTCCTTTCTGTTTGATCCTGGCCTTAACCCACTGCTCACTCATTCCGGTGATATTCATCAATTTTTTCACGAAGGTTGGAACATTAGTGGCTCTAGAATAGGCCTTGTCAACTCGAACCCTTGGACAACGGAGTAGGGTGGTCTATTCTTCCACTGTGGGTACCAAATCTACGTTCCCGAAGGTGACACAACTGTAGGCCGGATTCCAGAATTGGGTCAAAGCCCAAAACAGATGCTTATCTATCTTGATGTCGAGTAAGTAGGGTAGATCACTGTAATTATCGTAAAATAGCTGTTTGACTTTATCACTCCATTGGGCCTACATTTCCTTCAATTCTCGAAAATCATTCTGTGTTACACTGATACGAGTGAAGTCCCATAACTCTGACGTATACCACGCTGTCAACCTATCTCCCTTTTCCAATTATGTTCTCTCCGACCATATACAGACAGCCTCTACTTTATCAAGAAATATATTCTCCATGACAAGCTCTCTATTTAGTAATCGAAATTGAACCGACACTCTTCTTTTATGATGAAATGTCATGCAATCACAAGAAAAACAACATAAGTCAGTACAGTTCATATGAAATTAAAACAAGCAAGAAATAACAAGTAGAATACCTATTCGGACGACCGCTAATGGTTTTGGTGTGGCTCTGCCTAGGGTGGGCTCTTATGGGTCACTACATGTGGTTTGGTTCTAAAGACAGGCTACTTGAACCAGCATACTCCTCGATCTTCACCCATTATAGGCTCTTATAGATTGAGTTCAGTTCAAGGGAATACATTTCCCTATGGCTATACGGAGATGAAAATCTCACGAAGATATAGGTACGGATGTATCCCGGAAACGATCAACGATCCTATACGGAGGTGAAAACATTATGAAGGACTAGCTTCTTACTCCCACTTAAAAGGGTAAGATCTATTGATCATGCGATGCAATATGCGAATACATTCCAAGACTCAAACTGATAAAGCAAAGATCATAAAAATGACGAATGAAATGCAATGAGAGGATCGTAATTTTAAACCAGATTTCTAATTATCGAAAAAAATACAAAAAATAATCAATTTAAGGCTTGACTCTCTTATTTGAGTCCCCAGCGGAGTTTCCAAGCTGTCGAAACTATTTTTTTTTAAAAACGGTAGACTTTGATTTTGAAAACGAGAACGGGTAAGAACAGGAGTCGCCACTGATCCTTCTTTTTTTTTATGTGTGATCGGGTCACCTTATGATTGATTGTTTTTATAAAACATTTTGATTTACTAAAACAACAATTTTGATTCACGAAGTTTGAGAAAATAGGTTCGGGTGTCGGTTACGCGCGAGGAAGGGTTAGCACCCTCGTAACGCCCAAAATTGATACCTAATTGATTAATTAATATCTTAACGTCAGAATTTGAAAACCCAAAAAAGAATTAAAAATACGAACCTCTCTTTTTAATGTTGATTTTTTATGAAGAATTTGCTTGAGTAAATTGAAACGGATGCTAAAAACCTTCTTGTCCCGAAATAATAAAATTTCACATCCAATACTTTAGGACACAACATTTTAAACCCTCGAGAATAAGTTGATCTTTTGATTTTCAAAACTCATACGTTTTACTTTTAAAAGGTTATTCGGCCATTTGAATCAAACGAGAAAAAAATCGAAACCCAGTGCGTTAGGGCACGATATCTTGAATTTCCAAAACGCAGAATATTGCCATTATTAAAGAATCCTTTTTTTATGAATTTTGGTGAAAATTAATGCAATCTTTGAAGTGATATACAACATGCGATAAAATATTATAATAACAATGATGCAGTTATAAAGATGAAGACAATATTAATGGACTAGTCTCAATGAACAAATGAAGCGATAAAACGGAAATACATGATAAAAAACAAACAAACGTAACCACATATAAATGGGAAACAGATAGTAAGCACATGAATAAATAAGTAGATATTACTAAAAAAAATACACGAATGATCAAATATTTATAAATAAAATATTAACCTTATAAATTTTAATACGTGTATAAAGTGTATAGAATAATAAATAAATAAATAAAATAGATATACATAATGTCAAATTTGGATTTTTAAAATATAAAAATAATAAAATAGCAAAGACGAAATAATGATAATAATAATAATTATTATTATTATCATTATAATAATAATGAGAATATCAAAACAATGCATATAAAAAAATTACAGTTCATTTTTAAAAAATAATAATAAGTACAGAGAAATTAATAAATACATAAATAAATATTTAAGAAGAATAATTATAAAATATTGAAAACAAGAGGCTAAATTAAAATGTAAATGAGAGTTGGGGTGCAATTTGTAATAATAATAATAATAATAATAAAGTATAAACATGAAATGAATGGACAAACTTAAAAAAATATATATGAAACAAAATAAAAATGGCAAATGAGCAACTGAATGAATAAATAAATTAATTGAATTAAAGGACTTAACTGCTACTCAAATCAAGTTTAAGAGATAAACTAAAAAAAATAAAAGATCAAATCGAAAGGGGTGAATAACACGAAGGGACTAAATGGGGAAATATTCCCTACCCTCTAAAACGCACCGTTCTGGTAGGGCCAAACCGAAACTAAAATAAACTCTAAGGTATAAATTTAAAATAAAAAAACTGAATTAAAAATGTTGAAAATACGGAAGGGTTTGGTGCGCAAATGGACCATCTGGCCTAAAACGAGCGGACCCTAGGTCCGGTCGGGTCAAAATGCAGGTCAAATGCGATGAAATGACATCTTTTCAGGGCTTCAGAAGCCTGCCCTAAACGACGTCGAATGAGAGTAGTATAAATACAAAAAAAACAAAAATTTTCATTTTGAACCGCAACTTAAAAAAAACAAAAAAGATAGTTTCTTTTTTCTCTGTTCTCTCTCTCCCTCTGGCCATGATTCTGGCCGAGGCACCGCCGTTCACCTGTCATGGCCACCGGTCATCATCAATAGTGGTTGTCACCTCCGGTGGCTAGAAAGAAAACCAAAACCCCCTCTTACCCTTTTTAGCCTAGATTCAAAGGTTAGGCCTTCGTTCTTTGGAAATGAAACATCTCTGACTCCCTCTTTTGGCCATTTCTGATGCCGGAGGATGTCTTCGACGGTGGGGCAGATAAAGAGGCACGGGTAAGAAAGCCTCTTTTTTATTATTATTTATTATTAGTATTGCTTTAAAATAGGACAACAAACAAAAAAAAACAAAGAAAAGGAACCACCTTTTGGTTTGAATGCAATTTCTGTTTCAAATTCTTTTTTCGTATTTTTTGGTCTGTAAAATTACATTGATAATACTTGGGCCTTTTTATAACTGATTACATGGCCTAGCCTACTGTTGGTTGTCATTATTTTGTTTCAACCCTGTCACTGTATATTAGCTTCTACTTTCCTCTTTTTCTTTACTATTTTGCAGGTTCGGCGTTCGGTCAATGGGGGTGGTTTTTGCTATTTCGGTGAAAAACGACCAAATGTGCCAAGCTTCAGGACGAGGCGCAGGCGAGGAGACCAAGGGGCGTGCGAATGGGTGCGGCGCACATGGAGGGGCTAGGTTTTTTGTTTGTATGATAGTATTTAACTTTTTGGGCCAATCAGGCCTTGTAATTTTGGGCTTGTATTTGGTTTAAGGTTTTTGGTAAATAAACTGTTTAGTTTCATTATTCTTTGGGTTTTATTGGATTTATTGTGCCGGGCAAATTTGGGCCTGTACAGTACATTTATTAGGTTGTTTGGTTACATGGGGTGCCACTATCTATTATTTCTGATAGAGATCCGAGATTTACGTTGCGATTTTGGAAGAAACTGCAAAAAGCTCTGGGAACCAAGTTGAATTTCAGTACCGCTTTTCATCCTCAGACTAACAGTCAGACTGAGAGAGTTATACAGTTTCTTGAAGACATGTTGAGATGTTGTATTCTAGAGTTTAAGGGTAGTTGGGAAAATACTTACTGTTGATTCAATTCGCGTATGACAATAGTTTCCAAACGAGTGTAAAGATGGCACCGTATGAAGCTTTATATGGTCGCAAATGTCGAACTCTACTATACTGGATTGAACTAAGTGAGAAAAAGATTCACAGGGTTGAATTGATCAGAGAAACTGAAGAAAAACTAAAAACGATTTGTGACAGTTTAAAGCAGCATCAGATCAACAGAAATCTTACGCGAATTTAAAACATAGAGAGATTGAGTTTCAAGTCAAAGATCAAGTGTTTCTAAAAGTGTCACCATGGAAAAAGGTTCTTCGATTTGATCGTAAAGGAAAATTGAGTCTGCATTTCATCGAACCGTATGAAATTATCGAGAAAATAGAGCCTGTAGCATATCGACTAGCTTTACCGTCAGAACTTGAAAAGATTCATAATATCTTTCACGTATCTATGCTACGTCGATATAGATCAGATCCGTCACATGTGATTTCTCCGATATATGTTGAGATACAAGCTGATTTGACATATAGTGAAGAACCGATCAGGATTTTAGCTCGTGAAATCAAAGAATTGAGAAATAAGCACATAGCGCTAGTAAAGGTTCTTTGGAATAAACATGGAGTCGAGGAAGCTACGTGGGAACCCGAAGAAGCTATGCAAAAATAGTACCCTAACCTATTTACTGGTAAGATTTTCGGGGACGAAAATCCCTAAGGGAGAGAGTTGTAACAACCCATTTTTGAGTCAAATCGGAACAGTGGTTTAGGGACCAAAAATCAGAAGTAAAAATATTTATTTTATTATCTTATTAAAGTATACAGCATGATAGAATTATTGTGTGAAAGTTTCGTAAAGAAATTTTACTGTTTGAATGCTTAATTCGGTAAAAATGACTAAATCGCATAAAGTGTAAAATGCATGTTCTATTAGTTAAAGGTATTAAATAGCTATGTATCATTAAAGTGGAAGTCCTTATGTTGTAATTATACCATAATTAAATTGAGTGGACAATTTTGGACAACCATTTTGTGAATTTAATGGCTTAATATTATGGTTATTTAGGTAATTGATAATTAAAAGATTAGTTAAATAAAATAAAAACCATAATTTAGTCATCTTCTTGGTTTTAGCCGAAAATTAAAAGAGAGAATAGCCATTTTTGGTTCCTTTGAGGTTCAGCCATTGGATTCTTGATTAAGGTACGGATTTTGCTCTGTTTTTAATTATTTTTATGTTTTTGAGATGGTTGCTTCGTATTATTGCTAGCTCGTACCTTAGATTTTGAAATTGTTAAAGATTTAACATATTGTCATTGTTGAATGCTTGAGTAATTTGATAGTTGATGATAGATTATGAAGGTTTATTGATAGCTAAACTAGTTTTGTAAAGTGATTTTTGACAAAAATGTCAAAAAGGGATTAAATTGTAAAAAAGTAAAATTATGTGGTTAAAAGTGTGAAATAATGAAAGATATGGGCTGCTAGGAGTCCCTATGAAATTCGACTAGGCATGGGTTGGTACTAAATTGCATGAATTTGCAATTTTATGTGATAATGGCTAAATTGTAAATAATGTGAAAGTATAGGGGTAGATGTGTAAATTTTCCAAAATATGAATTATGGGCTAAATTGAATTGATTGAATACTGAATGTACTAAATTTGATAATATATAGATCAAGATAAGCCGAGATCGAAATTAGATCAGGGAAAAAGAAAAGTAGACGAATAATGATAGTTTCCATCTGAACAACTCGAGGTAAGTTCGTATAATTAGAATTAAACTTTTAAATACTTGTATTATTTTGAAATGTATGTATATAATGGAGAAATTAATATAATTCGATCATGAATGCCTAATTGATATGGATTGATGGTTACCAAGCCCTTTTGAACCGTATGAATTCGTAGGACACGAGTGACATGTCACTAGGGTTACCGTTTTGGTCGAGCTCCTGCATTTGTTGCGGACTTACCATAGTTCGTATGAGCTTACTAACATATCAGCTCATAAAATCTTACTATTCTTAGCTCGTATGAGCTTACTATTCAGCTCGTCGGAGTTTACTGTTTTAACTCAATACAGCTTACTGTCCATCAGTTTAGGAGGAGTTTATTGTTCATAGCTTGAAATAGCAGAAAATGATAAGGAATTGACAAATTATTGATTTACATGTGTTGTATATCACCCGAGTATCCTTCGAGATTCTAATAAGTTCAACGGGCATAAATTCTATTTATATGGATAAAGTAATATTTATACGGATAAGTTTCAATTTTCAAATGAATTATTGTTTATATGATTGGAAATAGAATGTTGCCAATGTTGTACATAATATATGAATTTGGTATGATACAATGTATTAAGATAATGGATGATTTCATTTATTTAAATGACTAACTTGTGATGAATACTTGTGTTTAGGCATTTGGTAATTGAATTGAATACACTTGATTATTTGCTTTGATTTTGGTATTTATGGTAAGTTAAATTCTGAATTATACGGGCTTAGTAAGCTATAAAGCTTACTCTATTTCTTTTTCTATGTTTTATAGAGGTTCATTAGCTCACACGTTTCAAACAATTCAAAGTTTCACATCACACTATCCATTTGTCGATTAGTACTTTTGAACTTATGGATAATTGTAAATATGGCATGTATAGACTAGTTTTAAAGATGACAAATATGGTTACTTGAGATCATGGTTTTGGTACATTTTGTGTATAGGTTAAGCCATGTGATTTGGCTAAACTTGATATTATGTTTTGGTAGTTTTAGCAAATGGTTAATGAAATGTAAATATGCAAATATGATGTTATATGGTAGGTTTATGAATAGAAATTTTATGGGATTAGTAAATTATTTGAATACTATGGTGAATTGGTATAATTTGTGTATGAAATGTATAGAATAACTGCCTATTGAATTATGAAATCTTGTTATTTATGCTTTTGAAAATAGGGTGGCAAAATCACTTTCCAAATAGCCTGTTTTTGTCCACACGGGCAGGGACACGGGCGTGTCTCTCAGCCGTGTGTGACATACGGTTTTGTTACACTGCCGTGTATCTCCTGGTGTTGAAATTGAATTGAAGTCAGTATGTTCCACACAATCTCACACATGGGCGTATGACTGGCCGTGTGGTACAAGTCAGTGAGCTACACGGCCTAGACACACGGGCGTGTGGTCGGTCATATGGCTAAGTCAGTATACTCTCCAGTTTTCACACGGCCTGACACACGGGCGTGTCCTCGGCCGTGTGATACAAGTCAGTATGTATGCCTTATTTCCGCACGGTCTATGACACGGGCCTATTTACTAACCGTGTGAGGCACACGACCTGTTCATACGGGCGTGTGACCCTTGAAATGTTAAAATTTTTCTAAGTTTCTAAAATTTTCATATGTTATTGGTTTAGTCCCGAACCACTTCTAAAGCACGTTTAAGGCCTCATTGGCCCTGATTAGGGACAATATGATTGTATTGAATGATATTTGTATATGAATGTATGAATGTATGAGTTTTGGATATTAAATGATGTGTATTGATCGGTAATACCTCGTAATCCTATTCAGGCGATGGATATGGGTTAAGGGTGTTACATGGGCTCATAATTTTGAAAATTTCCCTAGGGTCGCACGGGTCACTTCGATTGACTGTGGGCTCACTGTAGGGTCAGTAAGGGTTAATTAAACCCTAAATTGCATGCTATGATATTTTGATAGACTGATCTGAGTAGGGTACTAAATATATGCCTGACTATACCGATGTATGTATATCCATTATTTGTATAAAGCATGTTGAGCATGTTTAATCTGTTTTATCTGTATCTAAACTTCTGTGTTTGTTATTGGGGTGAATTTGTACATGATGAGGAAATATTCTATTCGGCGTTAATCGCCCTTATTCTGGCAGCTTAGCTGCATATTATCTGATATGTGTCTTAATGGCAAGACGTGGTGTGTAAAGATGGGTGGGTGTTTTTAACCTCACATGATGTGGTGGGATGGTCAGACTTGGTGTGTAGAGGACGGGGGTAGGATTTTGCATGTCTAAATCTGAATATGAAACTGAATTTTTATCTGTATCCGACTGTGCATATGATTCTGTATGTATTGCATGTCTATTTCTGTTGGGTTACACATAGAGTTTACGTAAACTCACCTCTGTTTGTCTGTTTCTGTTCAGGTAATCCACAGACTTAGGCGGATCGGTGCGGCGGGGACTCAGCAGTGACCGCTCGACCGTAAATTGTTAAAACTTAATCATTTATGGTTTATTTATGCTTTGGGTTTACATTTAAGAGTTTGCAATTCTGGACTTTATGGTTTTATAACTATTGGTTTTGGTTTTATGTATTTAATAAATTGCATGCTTCAGCAAAACGTTTTTTTCCTTAAAAATGACCATTTATATGCAAACAAAAGTTTTCTAGAACACGACTATATTTTCAAAATATAATTGTTTTAAGGCTTCCGTTGTAATAAGTTTTTGACAAATGAACTAATTAAATGGTGTTTCGAATTAAAAATATGAATGTTTTGACAAGATAAGTCCGTTTTCAAAACATCTACCTTGTGACACTTCCGAATTCGACTATAACGTCTAGGCTGAGTTAGGGGTGTTACATATATAATGTCAAAGCCCTTTTTTTTGGAACAAAAATTAGCTTCACGATATTTGAGAAAAATGAAAATTTTAAAGATATTTTAGATATGCCATGTGTCCTAATTAGGGTAGGTTATAACAATAGTCTAGAACGATTGTCAACACGAGAACCAATCGAAGAGACTCACAAGTGACCCTCACCTTGTATTGTCTAAATGGTCACTCAATAATACTCCTACGAGAAGGATCATTTTTCCTTAACCACCTAATCAAATCCTCTGCTAAGCCATCCTCTATTTACAGGTGCATTCTCTTCAAGATGGGATCACTCGGGAACCTTCATTTGCCTATAAATACTCCTAAAGCACAATATAGAAGGGGTTCTCTCCTTCCCTCCTAATAAATCCTAAAATGTTAAGCCCTCGTCCTTCTCCTTTTCATTCTTCTACTTTTCCTGCTCTTAGCCTCGGTGTGGGTGAACCAGCCTTCCTCGGCACCACCCCCTCTCCCATTTCTTTCTTTGTATGTTTATATAATGATAAGTTGTTAGTTGCGAGTTTATATTTAATATTTGTATTTGGAGCAAATTACATAAATGGTCACAAAACTAATGGTAAAATTACGTTTCAATCATCAAACTTTAAAAGTTACGTAATAGTCACTAATATTATCGAATTGTTAAACTTTGGTCACTTGTTTCTTAACTTTGGTTACTTCCTTAATGAAATGATGATGTGACCCATTAACTCAAAGGATTAATAACTAATTAGACCCCTGAACTAGAAGTTCTCGTGACCCAAATTCCAAAAAAAATTCCCAAATTTGAGCTCAGGCCTAGCCTAATTTGATCTGCCAAAATGACTAATTTCACAATTTAAAATTAAAAAAATATTTTTATTTAAATTTAATTAAAATATATAAATATTAAAATATATTTTATATTTTATATTTTATACAATTTTAAAATTTTTGAATAGTAAATTATGCTGACCAACCCAAAGTTAATAAAACCAAATCTAAGAGGAATTGTTATTAAATTTTAAAATTATAAAAAAAATATTTTTTGAACTTATATGAAATTCATAAATTAGTTTTTAAAATTATAAAAAATATTTTTTTGAAATTTATAATCAAACAAAAAATATTTTCATATAGGAGAAGATAATCACATTTTACTATACGTTAATATTTTAGCCCATGAACTTGACAACTCGTACGTTAGTACATAAACTTCTTTTTGGATCTAAATGGTATCTTAACTTGGAAATTGTTAATTAACTTGATACTTTTTTAGGTACTTGGTTGTTGATTTTTGTACCGAAAACCAATAAAATAGTGTCACATGTCTTCAAAATTTTAAAAGAACACCTTTTGATATAATTTTTAAATTTTAAAAAAATTAGTTATAAAAAAACTTTTTTTTATTTCACGTGCATAATAAATTTCAATAATTAATCTCAACATTAACTTTCAATTAATTTTTATTCCGGATAGATTTTTTTAAATAATTTTATAATTAAAAAAAGAATAATATAAAAACATTAATTTTATTATTTCACCTGCATTATGAATCTAGAACAAGTGATAGTTATGCATTTTTTAAAATAAATTTATGAGTTATTAAAATTGATAATTTTAGAAAATAAATTTACCTTCAAGATACATTATTATAGGATAGATAAATGAATGGCAGCAAGTACGTGATTCCTACGACATCACAGTTTAATGTTTTAATTGAGAAAAAGTAATACAACCATAATTCCAAAGCTAATTAACTAAAAGGACGAAATGCGCCAATTATTTGGAGAAATCAAGTAAAGTCAAAGTGGAGTTTAGCACATGCCTAATCATCTTTGGAAACTTTGGGTGACACAATCTTTTATATTTTTACTCACTACCTAATCATTACACAGACAAAGCTATTTGTCTCTTCACAATATTATAGTGCACTTAATATAGTACCACCATTTATTTTAATATTATTATTATTTAAGATAATGATTAACGGAGCAATTTTTTCCTTTAATTATAATTTCAAAACATATTTTATAATTTTGATATGAATTTTAAGATTTTTAATAAATTTATGATATTTTTAATTATTTTTAACCATGGTTAATAATTTTTAAATGTTAAATGTTGATTTAAATAGTTTACTCTTGTATTTATATGATGGTAATGGTGTTATAATTAGATGTCTAAAAAAAGTTGTTACGATTAATATAAGTATTTGAAGTTTTGCTTTGACTAAGGCTTCTTTAGATTAGTAATCAATACTAATGGAATTTTGAGGAATAATATTTTCGAGTGTTTAGAACATCAATGATAAAACACGTTTAGAAAACTCACCTTATTACAACTCTAATAAAAAAAAAAAAAACCACCCCTGTCAAACTGTTTTTCTTTTTACAATTTCAACCTTTTATGTGATTAATGTTTGTGTTGCTGATTATTTTTTTTATATATATTGTATATAAAAGTAATATTAATTAAAAATAAACATTGTAAATACTTTTAATATTTTATTAAATGAAATTATAAATTTACATATTTTTAATAATTTCGTAAAAGTAAAATAATTTTAAAAAATTTCTATTATATATCATTTCTAATTTAATATCTTTAATAGTCATTTTTATTCTCACCCTATGCGTTTTAATCCAAACACAAACTCCACTACTGTTCTAACTTCACTACTACAGTATCTAATTTCATCACTATAGTAATTAATCTCACATTCACCACTATTTTTAACTTCACCAAAGGTAAAATATCACTCAGGTCTAAAGAGGATTAGAGTCAAACTGTAATATAAACAACACTTACAATTTAAAAAAAATGTGTTTTAAACATGTATTCAAAACGTTTTTTTTTTTAAATTTGACATTTTAAGTATAATTTAGTTTATGCTTTCGAAAAAATAATAAGAATTTAATTATTTATTGATGATTTTGAATTTAAGAATTATATTTTTTTTACACAGTGTATTCATCTATTGTGTCTTTCAATTGATGTACATATATGCATATGATAAATATTTTGCCCAGAAAGAGATACTCTTAATCAAAATTATAAAGTGCCAGAGAATATTTTCTTTTTCAGATTTAAGAAAAAAGAAACATAAAAACAAAAGCATTCCTTATGAACAAAATTAGGCTATTTTACCCATTTGACCCAAAAAAATTAATATTTATAAAAATATCCTGATTTAAAAACATTCACTCAAATAACTTAAAATGAACAGTAAATTTGAGTTATGAGAACTAGATGCCTGGCACCACTATTTTTTCTATTAAAAAAATAATTTTTGAGGTTTTAAAAATAGTCAGCATCTATGATTTTTTTTCAAAATTTTTATTTTTATTTTTATTAGGGTGTATGGTGCCAGCCAACAAATGGTAAAAGTCACTTAACAAAATAGATTAGAAATATTGCAATATAACCCCTCCTTGTTTTCCCATCTTTTTTATTTCCCAAGTCTAGTTACATATTTTATATTTTTAAATAATATTGAACTACTTATCATGTTTTTAATTATTATTCAATCACTCACATTATTATTAAATTTTAAAATTATTTTAAAATATATTGAACTACATATTTTATAAATATATTACTCGTTATTTTTTAAAATAAAAGAAACAATAATTTAGAAATATTTATTTAAATTATTATAAAAGATGAAAATCATTAAAAAAATATTCTAATTTTATCCAAAAAAATCTAATCTAATTGTGCTTATTAAATTTAAATTAATTTTAAATTAACTACTTTTGATTTAAAAATTAACTAGTTTAGTATCAAATACTATCATTTTGGTTACTGTATTTAGCATTTTAATATATTTTCACAATTATAAAATTCAATATTAAAATTAATAAATATTTTTAAAATACTTTCATTTGAAGTTCTTAAATAATATATTAAAATAAGATAACTTTAACAACTTTTTATCAAAACCACCTCTAAAAAATTATCATTAAATTTAAAAAATATATAATTTTTAGGCCTAATTTATTATTTATACTTGAGGTCAATGTAATACTTAGTAAAAATTATACATTTTAACGTTTGAAGGTAAATTGTTGAATTTTTAGTGTTTAAATTAAGATTTAGAATTCTCATAAAAAAAAAATTAAGATTTAGAATTATTTTAATGAAAAATTATAACTAAATAATCATATTAAGAATTAAATTTGATCAATTCTAATCCAAAACTTGAAGTAATCGCAACAATTAAGCTACATTTAACGAAATAAAAATAAAATTTTTTTAAAAAATTATGAAAATTCAAATATGATAATATTAACATGTTATTTTAAATTAATTTTTAAATTTAATAATAATGTGAGTGATGCAATAATAATTAAAAAACATGATAAGTAGTTCAATATTATTTTAAAATATAAAATATGTAATTAGACTTGAGAAATAAAAAAGATGGGAAAATAAGGACGGGTTATGTTGCAATATTCTTAATCTCTTTTGTTGGGTGACTTTTTCCATTTGTTGGCCAGCACCACACACCCCAAAAAATTAATTTTTTTTAATTAGGTAAAGGGGTGCCGAATGTGCCACCACCCAAAAAAAATTTTGAAAAAAAAAATATAAGTGTCGACCATCTAGTGTCTAAAATCTCAAAAATTATTTTCCATAATCCAAATTTATTGTTCATTTCAAGTCATTTGAGTGAATATTTTTGAATCAATATCATTTTTATAAAAAAAATTAGTTAAATGGATAAAATAGCCACAAAATTAAATATTTAAAAAAAATTGTGTATTGCTAGAGAGGGAAGATTGTTGGTAGTCATTACATCATGTGCGATATCATATAGCTGCCTATAAAACCCTATTTTAAGCATCATGTCTCAAGTATGCATGATGTAGACCAAACATTTCGTCGTCATCTAACCTGTAGAAACAACAAACCGACAACCCATTTTATAACAATCAATGAGGTCTATAAAACATTCAACATAACCATTCTATTTACTGCATAAATTCGTCAAACAAAATAGAAAAAGAAAAGTTGACCTCTAAAATATTCATCTATTTTCATAATTTAGTTAAACCGAAATAATATATATTTAACAAGGGAGCAAAAAATATATATTTAATTTTTCTTTATTTTATGGTTAAAATATGCTTTTAGTCAAGATAAAGTTCGAGATTTTAAGTCCTTGTACTTAAAAAGTTCAAGAAAATTAAACCCTCTTTTTTAAATTTAAAATATCAAATCAATCATTAACATTGTTAGTATTTTAAGTCAAATTTTATCGACTTAGCACATTGGTTAAGTTATCTTCATATGATTGATAAAAAATAAGCATGCCAAGTTGATAAATTTTGACGAAAACTACTAATGATAATGATTGTTGGGCTAAGATTTTTAATTTGAAAAAGTAGAATGATTAAATTTTTTACTTTTATAGAAGTACAAAAATTAATTACATATGTTAACCTTATTTTTACTATACGTTGCAATTACATGTCATCCTCTTAATTTTTTTTGGTAACAATCATCCTCTTAATCTTGCTCATATCTCTACTAGTATTAAATCATTTATTCTACTACTACTAAATATTTAAGTGTGTGCTTGGTTAGGTGGAAAAGTGGAAGGATGGGAGGAGGGAAAGGAAAAGTGAAAAGAAAATAAAGTGTGCTTGGCTAGAAAGAATACAAGAAGGATAATCATTTTCCATCCTAATGCATAAAAATCAATCCATCCAAATTAGAATGATGAGAGGAGAGATGTATGATAGTGCAATATTATGCATTTTTTAATTATTTTATTTTCTTCTATTTCATTTATCAACTTTATCAAGCAATAGATGGAAAGAAATTGCCTTTTTTTTTCCACCTTTCCTACTAAACACACCTATGAAAAGAAAAATTATGCTTTTCATCCTCTTAGTTTTCTACTCCTTCAATTTTGTATCATTTCAATTTTCTTTCCATTCTACTAAGTAGAGTCTTATTGAGCTTGATGTCATCGGCCAACTAAACACCAACTTAATCAGGTAGTGGTGAAAATACCCTTATTTTACAAGACAAATTGCATTATTTGGAGGGTATTTTGTTATAATTTTATATCTTTTATATAATAAGTATGGAACTCAAACCTCTATAATTTTTAACATTTCATTTGATATTTATATCAATTTTTAATAAATATATTTATTATATAAATATTTTTCATTCCATAATGTAATAGCATTTAAAACCCGTTGATAATGAAGGAAATAATTACCCTAGAAAATATATATACATCCATCTATCTAGATAGTCATGTTTAGACAAATAGCTTGGAATCTTTATTTGTTAGAGTCAACAATGGACAACCTAAAATTATATCCAATTTAAAATTATTAAATAGTATTGTGAACGAGATTTAACTTGGAACCTTTGATCAAATTCTTCTACTTGCGTACAATACCTAATATTATAAAATTATAAAATTCTATGAACAGAATTCCAATCATGAGCCAACATACTCTAAAGAAAAAAGGAAAACAAAATGAAGATGGAAGAATCAAACATGCAAGTATTCAGCAGCTGGTCCCATCTGTTTTGCTTCTCTTTCCCTCTTCAATTCTGCACCACGTTCCCTTTCTTTTATTTGATCAGTCAACGATTTGAGAAGCTTCTCAATAATAAAAAGTTGATGGGTCTTTTTCCCCATTTTGCCTGATCAATCAAAGTTTATAATATTCTTCTCTTTTTGTTTCATCATAGAAGAAACGGTTGATCAATCCTATAATCTATTTTTGATTCGGATCAGGAGTGGAGAGTGGAAACATGTATTTATGTAAATGGATGGGAACCATGAAAACAGTATTGGACATTACCTGTCTCTAATGATCAGAAGAGAGTGTTAATGGCAAATAATGTACCCAACTCCTTCCTAGTGATTAGGAAGAGACAAGCACGTAGAAATAGTGAATCTGTTGCAACAAAGTCGGTTCCATCATTTCGACTGCTGTATCCAACTTCCCGGAATCCTATCTAATCACCATTCCTTCTGAGCTAAATACAACTAGCAAAACTTGCAATGCTAACACTCTAAAAGGATAACTAAGATGCTTTAGTTTCACATCAGATAAGAAATAAGAGACATTTGGGATGTGCAATAAACTAGTTTTAAGAGAGAGATGTTGTCCTGGATATAATTTTTTTTCTTTTCCAACAAGACCCAATCAAATGAGAGTTTGCTTTTTGATATTTGTTTTCTTCAAGTATATGTAAAGTTGAGCAGATTAAGTTAAAACGTGTTTATAAAATTCAATGTAAGAGAAGAAAATCATATTAAAAGCAAGAGAGCATGAAAGTTTTATTGTGAAAATAGTGGGAATGGAAAGGGAAACGTTTGCTTTAGGTAACTAAAATAGTAAAGGGAATGTTTTAATTAAAAGGAAAAAAGAAAGTTTTACTTTAATCTTAACCTTTAATTTATTTTAATCTAATGGTTCAAAAATGGTATAATGGTGTAAGTGGATCCCTCTCCCATATATATATATACACATATTATTAATATTTTAATAATCCAACCGTTAAATTTATCAAGATAGTTGTACTTGGCATACTTGTAATTTTTTGAATCGATCCGATATCTCCATCATATTGATATAAAATATTGTCTATACCAATATATATTTAACAGTTGAAAGTTTTTTACATAAAATGAATAGTTAGAAGATTTTAATTTATGTCAAACTTAACATGCATGAACTACATAAATGGAGCATGAAATATGAAAATTAAATTGTTAAAAAGTTAATCTTATAAAAAATTATGAAAGGGTGTAAAACCATTTAAGTTTTACACTTATGCAAGTGGATCCCTCCCATTTATATATGGTTATTTGAATTGGATTGGACTAAACCGGTAGGTGTATCGGTTTAGAGAGAGGTATTAGACCGGTTAACCTGCAAATCAGTACGGATTGGTTGAACCAGACTAAAAAGTTGGTTGAATTAACTGTTAAATTAGTTGAACTTGTTTTTTATTATGAATTTTTTAATGATTTATTTAATCGAACCGACGAATTGATGGCCTAACTGGTTTAACGACCATTATGGTTCTATATATATAATGAATCTACTTATATCGATATTATTTTATATATAGAATGAGGATACGCAAAAGGTGCTTGTTGTCAAATTTGAAGCTATACATAGATATGAGCTAAAAACCATTATAGTTTTGCACGAAAGCAAATCCTCCAATTAGATTATTTTCTCTGTTGTGAACAATGACAAGGGAGAGTGACCATTGACTAGTAGCACCCACCCTATACCCGATCTGATTGCCGAGTCTGAGCTGTAAGATGTTACATTCGTTGCCAGAGCGATTGCGATTCAATTTACCCTTTTATAAATATGCTATTAACAATATTTTCAATCTCAATATGATTTTCCTTCATTTTCAGGTCTTATACGAGCTTACGAAAGCTCTTTTGCTAACTTAAGGTCGATTTAGGACTAAATTGTAAAGTTTTTAAATTTTGAGTTGGCGTCACGACTTCGAGGCTTCCTTGTTGCAATGTAACTCACTGACTAGGTCTCATCACAATGACAAAGGCTCGACATTGCGACATGACCGTCTGTTTGCAAATAGTCCAAAACGGTACCAACTTGGATTTGCCTAAACAACCAAAATCACATTTCCAATACACTTTTTAGCCAAATGTGTAACACCCCCTAACCTTAAACCGTCGCCAGAACAGGGTTACGAGGCATTACCGGATAATCGGTTAATTTACGATTAATATTTAAATAATTATCGAACATATTATAATATAATCATAAGTTCATATAAAACTTTTGCTAATTGACTCTCTTTTTTTTTCTTTTAGAAAAAAATTCAATATAACCCCTTTATAAATATTTAACCTTCCCTGCAAATTCAAATCGCAATCAATTCAAACCAATATCACAATCCATACAATTTCATATTTAAATACACCTAAACATAGTTCAACATCAACTCAATAATTTACTAAGTAAACATTCGCATATATTGTTTAATTAAATAAACTTCATTCATTCTATTTCAACTTGTTCCCAACTATACCAAATATGTTATGATAATTCTATTTTCATTTCATTAAACCAAGTATCAAAAGATCATGTTAGTATTAATTATATCAAATATATCATATAAATTTTCATACTATTTCATTAGTTTAAATACCAAAATACCAAATATCATTCTTTACAACAAAATTTATATAGCATTTTAAAGTGACCAAATTAACACCTATATACATGCCAGAAAAATACATGACCGAGTTTGTGCTAGAGTCGGGATCGTCTGGATGCTGAACCGGAACACTTGACTTCTACTAACCTGCGCATGGAAACAACAGTACGCTGAGTATGGTTATACTCAGTGGTATTACCATAATTCAAATTATATCACAATAATAAAAACATAAATATTAAAATACATAACAATTAATTTCTTATATACTAATTCATATTTTTTTTCATTATTTCATAATAACAATTCAAATTAATTATTCATCAATCAATGTATTTTTCACAAACTTGAATTTAAACCACTTATGAACATTTATCTCATACTTTTCTCTTTCTATCACAATTTCAATTTCAATCCATACTTTAATTTCTTTTTCTCCTTTCAATGCCTCAAATTCACATTTCAATTTTTCACCCTATTAACATAACTCAGACTTTGGCAGATACACGGATCTTACCAACCACACCAATATGGCATCCAATGCCTCATCGGATAGGTCGAAGCAATAGTTGACACCTAGTGTCTCATCAGCCAAGCCGAAGTAAAGTGGTACCCAGTACCTCATTGAATCTATCCGAAGTAAAATAGTGACACCCAGTGTCTCATCGACTCGAGGTTGAAGTATCCCTGAACACTTTCAATCCTATGGCATGCCAACTATATCCGACTTAGCCCAACTAGTTAATAGGGTATTTAATTCACTTTCTCTATTTCAATCAACATTCACATCAATTCCACTTAAATCACAATTTCACTTTCATTTCAAAAATCCACTTTCCATTCACCAATCAAAATACAATTCAATACTAACAGATATTTCTCACTCAATTCAACTTCTCTTTAATTTATCTTTCAATTCAACAATTCAATCATAATCCAATACTAAAATTTATTTAACAACCATTTCAATTATCATTCAATTCCATAACAACACTTACCTCATAATTTACTTACCAAATACATAATTTAATTTAACATTTAATGAATAAATAAATAATTTGAATTATAGTAATACAAACCCGGATTTCGCGATTACTCATCGATAACTTTCTCCTTTCCTTTTCGTGCCAATGCTTTGGGTTCTTTGTTGGCTACGAAAATAATAGTAATTTACATTATTATTTACAGCATTAATTATAATAAATAATTAAATTTCTAAACAATTCCTACCTTATTCCCAATTTAATCTTAACTAAACTTATTTACTTTCTTAATCCAATTCACCCTCTTTTTCTATTCAAATTTTGTCTAAACTCATATTTAACTATAAAATTTCCAGCATATTTTCCTAATTTCGAAATTTCTTTAATTTAGTCTGTGCAACATAAAACTTATAACTTCTTTTACAATTTAATCCTTTATTCAATTCTAACTTAGAATTCATTTAATTTAATCCCTAATTCCATAATTTGTTCAACATAAACCCTACTTGAACACCTATAAACTCTTGAAATATCAACTTAATTTCAATAAAACCTTGTTTAGAACTTCTAAAACATCAAGATTAACTAGAAAGGACTTAATTAACTTACCAATCAAAGCTTCAAGCTTCAAATCCTTAGTTCTCTTTTATTTTTCTCCCTTTTTCTTTCTCTTTTTCTCCCCTGCTTCCCGTTTTCAATTCTGTTTCTATTCTCTTTTGTTTCTTTATTTCTCTTTTATATTTCCTTTACTTTGTATTTAATTAACTCAATAAATATCTATTTAAAAATAAATATTAGTATTACATTTGGTCACACTTATATTTCTACATTTGTACCAATAATTTTATTAAAATTGTCATTATTTAATTTGTTTATAAAACAAAAATCTCATAATTTATTTATTTATTTTAATAAATATCTTTAACATAATAATAATAATTAATAAATATCTATTTTAATATCAATTACATATATTACATTTGTACACATACATATTATTACATTTGTACCCCATCATCCCCATATATTTGTCATAACTTTAATTTATTAATTGTATAAAAAATCTCATAATATAATTAAAACAATTAATTATTATAAAATATCTTTATACTTAAATTATAAGTAATTTGAGTATTTAAATTATAAATGTACCAATATAATTTTTTTACACATGTACATTTTTTTTTACCTTACAATTACCCGCTATTTAATTTATTTAATAATAATACTAATAATAATAATCTAATATAAAACCATAATGTTAATTAATAATTATAATAATTATATATAATATTTAAATATAACCTAAATAAAATCTTAGATTTTAATATATATATGCCGCCTCAACTTTTATAAATGGTTTAATTCCCATTTTAATCCTTTTTATTTTCTATTACTTTAGAATTAAACTTTTACCCCTTATTCAATTTAGTTCTTTTTACTATTTACTCTAAATTAAGCTAAATTCACCTAATTAAAACGTAATTAAACACACTACTAAACTCATAAATATTTTCAATAATTATTTTCGAACTTATTTCACTAAGACGAAGGCCCTATAACTCACTTTTTCGGTGCCCGTGAATTTTGGGTCATTACAAAATGCACATCTCCAATAGATTCAATTTTAAACAATTATACCTTTTCTATATATGTACATTTGCAATATATATCCATTTCATCATTTCTATTCAATTTATAAGCTATTTCCATTATGCTAATCATTTAAAACATTTGACATGTATACTTACTCAAATAAGCCATAAACATGGTAACAATTCATGCATTTTTAACTTTAAGATAACTCAAATACTCAATCCAAACATATGACCATTTCCAAAATACCAATTCTAGCATCATTTAAAAACATGATCACATATTGAGCCAACAACCAACTCAACCTAGGTACATGTCATTTATTTAACGAAACGGGACTATACAAACATTAATGAGTCGAGGATCACGGGCTGGATGCTGAAATCACCTCTCGAAACTTGAAGTTTCACCTATACATGCGCATGGAATAAACGAACGATACGTTGAACGATAACACTTAGTGGTACTTTCATGATTCAAGTCAATATCACCCAAGTATTAATCAAATACATATAAGCAATACAAATTCAATCTTTAGCCATATCACAAACACATACATTCAAAAAACTTCCAATAGCATATGAAATATGCATATAACCATTTTGTGTACATTAATTCAATTGATTTTTTTAACATTTAACTTAATCTATCAAACCATTCAATATTACAATAAAATTTGCCATATCATACCTCTTGCTGGGTGCTAATGCTATACCTTTAAACATTCAAAATCATTTGTGTATCAAACATGTATACTTTTAAAATTAAGCCATTCAATTTTCATGTTCAATCAATACCATTTTTCCATCCGTTTCATATCCTACTAATTCAATTCATACCATCATCTATAAGTATATACATATACATAATCATTTATGCAATTGAATGCTCAATCACATTATCATATTCTATCATTAATCCATAAGAACATACCAATTTCACATAGTTCAATTCAATGTCATAATCCATTATCAATCTATAAGGTTATACCACTTTCACATTATCCTTTTCAATGCCATATCAGATTGTTTTATCGAATCCATTTCCATTATATTTCCAAGTTTCCAATTTCAATTATTAAGTTACACCCTTAGTAAAATAGATTTGGATACACAGGTAAACTAAAAGTATACAAGGTTGTTTGTCCAAGCTGAAATTTCATCAAGCTAGGTTACCAGTCCAGGCTAAACCTATACTAGGTTCTCTCTAGTGACATATATCTAGTACAAGTGCACATATGACCTTATTGACAAGCCAATCGAATCCTAACATTTTTCTAAGTTCACATTGGCATCAATTTACATATAAGCATTATCAATCCCTATAAATAGTTGTTTTTACATTATTATACCCAATAATTTTACCAAAAATAGGGTCCATGTTCTAACGACTTATCCACCTCATTGTCACGTCGGTCGACAATATGTGACGTCACGACATCAAATGGTCCAACGTCATGACTTTATATACTGTTTTGGCGACATCGCGACGTGGAGGAGATGACGTCACGACGTCGACCCTAAGCTTTCAAAACTTTGTTTAAATTGATAAAAAAAAGCTTGAATAAGACCCGAAAATGATTTTTTTTTGTAATTTAAACATGATTGATGATTGTATGCATGAGAAAATGATTAGTTAATTGAGAACTTGATTGAGGTGATCTGATTGACATGCTCCGCAAGTCAACTATCTACAAAAGAAGGAAAATGTCGGTAAGCATTTCGAATGCTTAGTAAGTTCATAAAAAAATTTTACTTAACTTACCTTGATCAATCAACAATTTAAACAATAAAGACAAACTAAGACTAACATGGAAATCCTTTGGCATCTTGTTACTTTCACATGTACGTCAACAAGTACATTCAGATGTTTGTTCATTTACATGACATGAATTTATAACATAATCCAGTACATGTTTAACAACTCATTTCATAACATGTAATAGTCATTTCATAACTCATTTGCAAACACATACATGTATATTTATTTGCATTCATGTACCACCATTTCATCCATTTCATTTTCTTTTTCACTTTATATTTTCCTAGGAGAACTAAAGTATATTGAACTAGGATATGTGCGACTAATTTGCTTACACAAGTTGTAAAGTTTAGATTGCTCACACAAGTTGTAGGTCAGAATTGTTCATATAAGTGTTATTTAATGTTGCTCACTCAAGCTGTAGAGAATCTGCAACATATGTTGTATCTCAGCTAGAGGTGATCATGGGCCGGGCCAGGCCGGGCCCAAATAATTTTAGGCCAGTCTACTAGGCCCGGGCCTGGCTCGGCCCGAAATATGGGCCTAAAAATTTGTCCAAGCCCGGCCCGAAATAGAATTGCTAAGCCCGAGCCCAGCCTAGCCCGACCCATATTAAATTTTTTTTTGCTTATTTCATTAAATAAAAATTTTAAAAATATAATAAATCAAATATATTTAAAAACATAAAAACAAGTATTAAAACAAATAAAAATGATACTAAAACAATTCTTAAAACAATACACAAATTGACAATATAATAAAAAAATAGTTATATTAAAATTTTAAAATGATTAAAAATAAAATAAAAATATATTAATATATAATTCGGGCCGAGCCCGGGCCAAAAAACTCTTACCCGAGGCCCGGCTCGTTTTCTAAAGGGGCCTCTTTTTTTACCCAAGCTCATTTTTCAGGCCTATATTTTTACCCAAACCCTCCCATTTTTTGGGCGGGCCTTCGGGCCGGGCCGGGCCGGGCCGCCCAACCCATGATCAGCTCTAATCTCAGCCGTCGATAACTAAATCTCTGACCAATGCCCGATTTGTATCTTTTGGGTCTGCTCTCACAAGTTGTAGATATGGTTTACTTATACAAGCTTTATTTGATGTTGCTCACTCAAATTGTCGAGAATCTATAATATATGCTGGATCTCAGCCATTGGTAAAGAATAATTTGATGTTGCTCACTCAAGCTATCGAGAATCCACAACATATGCCGGATCTCATCCATCAATAAAGAATAATTCATATTCAAACAACCGACTTATTTTTTAACCTTATTGGCTTGCCATTTCGTATTTTAATCGATTATTAAATTCTTATAAGACTTATCATGTATTCGTACCATTTAAATCTCTATAACTATATACACATTTCATATTCCAATAGCAATCCTTATACCTTTTAAACAGTATAACATCACCATGTACATATCATCCATCCATATAACAATTTCAAATCCATTTGATACTATATATCTATTCGAATTTCATATCTTTCGATTTAGTCTTTTTGATGTCGAAAACATTATATATATAACAATTCAACTAAAAAGCAAAACAATATAACACATCATATCATTAATAATAAAGTAAGTCTCATATGAACTTACCTGACAAAAACAGCAACAAACAAAACGTCAAGGACTAATCTACAAAAATTGTCTTTTTCTCGATTATCTGCCAATTAACTCAAATCTCTATCTATATAATAATTCATTTCAATTCACCAATTTAAAACATCTAATAATAGCCTATCATGAACATGTATTAATTCAGTGTTATCTTTTGAATGTTCCCTAAAATTTTAAATTTTATTCAATTTAGTCCCTAAAACTGGAATAGTTATATCTTTCAAATTAAAGCTTCGATTTACAATATGATTTAAGTTACATCCTTCCTCAGCCCTCTATCATCTATAATTATAGAAATTTAACATCAATTTCAAATTTTTCACACTTTAGTCCTTATATTCAAAAATTAACATTTAAACTTTACAAACTAGTCTTTTTTTTCATTTCTAAGCTTAAACGCTAACATTTTAACACCAAAACTTCAAGCATTCTTCAATGGAAACATTTTGAAACTTTAAAAATTTTGAAAAATAACACCCAGATTAGCTAAATCAAGTTACAACGATCTCAAAAACATAAAATTTATGAAAAACAAGCTTCAAAAGGCTTACCATGCAAAGGATTAAAGTTGAAGCTTCCAAACCTTTTTTTTTTCTTCATTTAGTTTCCTTAAAGAGATGATGAATAGAAACAAAAATATTGGCTTTGTTTCTTTTTAATTACTTTAACATATAAAACATAATAATTTAATTATAACATAACATTATTTTTAAAAATACCATCATGTCATCGGCTTTCAAAAGGGCTAATTTCCAATTTGAATTATTTTGGTTTAATTGCTAAATTAGCCTTTTAACAAATAAAAATCTATAGCGATTAAATTTTATCGCTTTTATGATTTGGTCCCTATACCATAATTAGTCACAAATTTGATAAAATTACTTATCCAAATTTCAATTGACCTATATAATAACTGTAAATATTTAATATCAATATTTACGGACTCGATTTACAGGAACGAGGTCCCAATATTGCATTTTTTGACACCACTGGCTTTAAGGTCGTTACACTTGTATCTTAATCAACTATCAATTAAAAAAATTACTAAACCATAATTCAATATAAGGCTATAATAAACTCGTAAATATTAATTAGTAATATTTATGGGTTCGATCATTGAAGAATAGGGTTCCGAAACCACTTTTTTCGGCACCACTAACTTTCAAGTTGTTACATCGCGATTGATGACTTCATCAATTAGTAAGTGACGTCACAACCACAGGAAACTAGATGTTGATGTCACTCACTGTCGATCTAAGTCACAACATTGGGGACTTTTCATAGCGATGTTACCTCTGTTTTGGAAAAAAATCACTTTGGTACACATTTCATGTTTCCAACGAAACACATTTTAACACATATATGCATATGTTAATTTCACCAATGCATTATCTCATGCTAAACTATGCCAAATCAAGCTTGTAACACCTTTGAAACCAAGTATTCAAGTGGCATAAAACTCATGTTCAAAATATAAACATGTCCAAGCCATTTACCAACTTTAATTCACCAAGTTACTTCTTTTTTGCAAGCTTTAACATATAAAGCTTATGCAAGCTTGAAATCATGAATCCAAATGACATCAAACATGATCAAAACTAAGCACCAACTAGGCCATATATCAAGATTAAACTAAGCACCAATTAGGCCATATATCAAGATTAACATACAAACTAAACCTTAGCCACAATTACAACTTTGGCATTCACAAGTAGATATGACCATTTACACAATAAAAACCCTATATACATGCCACGATATTAGGACTCAAAATGAACATAATTTTACCGTCTTGTTGATAGTGTGATATCAACAATGACCTGACTTCAAGAGTTCCGCAATCTAGGGATCTACATGTAAAGAAAACAACACCATAGGTAAGCATTCAAGGCTTAGTAAGTTCAACTGGAAATTACAACACTTGCCTTTCTCATAGGTGAACATGTTAATTACCAAAGGTTTTGGCATACATTTAGCTAGAAAATGACACTTAATGTCACAACAAGGTGAGTATAATAAACATAAGTATTCATGTGCATCAAACATTATAAACATGACTCAAAGCACACAAATTTGTACCAATTCACATATACTCATCTCAATTTCATGTTCTACCATCAATATACAAGTTCATACCATTTCAAATGAATCGCGTATCATAATAGTTTATCAAATTCGATTCGTTTCATTTTTTATTTTCAAGATTCAATTTCAATGTCTCGCCCAATGGAACCCTAGTAAAACGGGCTTGGACACGCGGGTGAACTACACCATTCCAAGATAACTCAAATGAGCATAAACTACACCACACCAAGGCATTAAAGTGTAAAGCCCGTAGGCATAAAGTGTTTAAACATATTCAATACATCCCTCCACCACACTAATATCTCTGTAGAGACAAAAAGTACTCGATGATCCACAACAAATGCTAGATCCCAAAATAACTTGTCATAATCTTCATATCATCAACTATCCCATACACAAGCGCGCATATGACCCTATTGGCATGTCAATTGTATCCTAGCCTTTTACTAAGTTCACATAGGCATCAATCATTCATATTTGCATATTCATACTCTATATTGTCACATATCAATTTCTGAATTCTGTTGATTGAACCTAAACATCAATTATACATACATTTAATGATATTTTTCATTCCTCTAGTTACAACAATAGATATAATATTCATCACTTATCTCATTTTATTTCAATTCAATCACATTTTCTAGCCATATATGACAATTTCCACCAAAATCTTAACTTATGTTCAAACATATATATATTGACAAACAAACACAAGCATACCTATTAAAAGTAAGGGTAGTAAGTTCCATAAGAACTTATCTTTTCAAAACACAAAATAGGCAGATTTCTCAGGGCCTGTTCTGTAATTTAGTTTTTCCTCTACTAGCTCCACTTTTATCAAATTTTGGTTCTATACAATTATATTTATAACAATCAATATCATATATTAACACACAATAGCCATTTAATGGCTCATAACAACAATGCCATGAATTGCATGATTCAAATTAATTCCTTTTTTAATATACATATATTTTGCATTTTATTTAATTTAGCCCCTAAACTTGGGATAAGTATAACTTTCAATTCCTAGCTTCGGATTAAAATCCGATTTCACATTCTTTCATTAAGGACACTTTACTTTCTATTTCTAGTATAATTTCATGATAGGTTTTATATTTATTCAATTTGGTCCTAATGTTACCAAGCTAATAAATAAGCTTAATTAACTTTGCAATTTAGTCTTTTTTTTATAATCTAAGCTCAATATCTATCAATTCCAAACCTAATTCATTAATTAATCAACAATGGAAACTTGCTAAAAATTTAATAATTGAACAAATTGATACATGGGCTAACTAAATAAAGTTCTCATGATAAAAAATCTATAATAATTATAAAAAAAAGGCTTGATTTTATTACCTTATTGATGGCTGAATGTAGAAACATAAAAAATGGTTTCCTTCCTTAGGTTTTTCTAAGCATGGACAGTTGGAAGAGAAATAAATGGGGAAGATGACACTTTTCATCCACTAACTTAGTGTGTGTATATATATTGATTAAGGCTTAATTAATCTAACTTAATTAGCTTAATTAGGCTTAACTATGTTAATTTTTATTATTAACCAATCTAAGTGGCACACACTGTCAATATCAATGAAAAATGAATAAATAACCATTTTGGCCCTTTGGTTAATTTTCATTTAAGTCCTCAAGTCTTTCCTTAATTAAAAGTCAATGGCAACTGAACTTTACAATTTAGTCACTGAGTCTTAATTAACTATTCTATCAGCTAAAGTACTTGACCATTCTTCAATATATTTCTATATTAACTTCGTAAATATTCCTATTTTATATCTACAGACTCGGTTTACAAAAATGGGATTCTGAAACCGCATTTTTCGATACCAATGAAAATCAAATCGTTACAACCTATTTAAAATATGGGTTCAATGCTCGAACCTGAACCAACCCATTTTTCTAAGTTTAAGCATCTTGTGTTATTTTTTAAATATTATGTAATTTATAAGACATAAAAACTAAATCTATAAGAATATATACTACTATATAATGATAACATTAAAAAATATTTTTTTGAGGAAAACATTAAAAAATATTAAGATGCCTATATATAAAATTTTGATAAATGAAAAATATTATGGACGAGCCTAAATTGGACTTGTGTTAGCCATTTCTAAATATGAGTGGGCTCGGATAAAATTTTAGGCTCATATTTCAACTCGAGACAAACTTGGGTAAGCATAAAGTGTTCTAATATCATACTTAACTTGACCCATAAACATCGAATTTCTGGCCCAAAAAAAAACTCTTAAGAGTTAAAAATATATATACAATTATATAGATTAAAGCATAATTAAATAAATATAAATAATAAAATTAAAATTCACAATAGTGATTTAATTAAATTTATTAAAATATATAAACCATTCCTCTTAACTCTAAAGATTCCAAAAGAGTTATTAAATTCAAAAGAAAATGGAAAAATATGGTGGTAGTTTAATTAAATTCTTTAAAAATATGCAAATCACCCCATATCAACTCTAAATATTTCAGAAGGAACTAAAAATGTATACTATAAAAATGGTAGGGAGGAGAAAAAGAAGAGACAAGACATGTGTGAAGTAGAATGATGCAAATGTTTAAAGAGGTTAGAACCACATGCACATGGAGATGGATATGGACATGCACTACCAGCGGCATCTTGGACTGGGACCAAGCCTTCTCATCCTAAACTATCGCTTTCCGGAGGTCAGGGCGGCCTTATAATAATATGAACAAACATATATATAATTAATATATATGAACCATTTGTCCAAATAATTAATATATAATAATATGAACAAACATATATATATATTCTAAGTCCTGGATTTATCCCACGATGAGACGCGTCCACGCATGCAAGAGCTGCCTACCGCTAATAGACCAAACGTACGTGCGTGTCATCCATCCCACTTTGTCAACCAATCAACCTTTTTTCATTCATACGTATTCTCAAACACCTTATGGTTGATTAAGCAAATCAAACAACACGGACCACTACCTTCCGAACACAGCAACTATTACGCAATAGTTGCGTACGCCCGAAGAAATTTTGATAGTCCCTAGAAAATACCAATGTAATAATATGCATAATCGACGCGGAAGGGTGGAAATTTAATGAAAATTAAAATGTAATTTTATTATAATTTACAAGTATTAAATTAGAATTTTATATTTTTAGGTTAAAATGTTATTTTATCATATATTAATTTATAATTTTATAAATTTTAAAGCGATGTCTTGTCCTTGTATATAATTAAGTTGCATATAGTAATTTTTCATTTTGAGCATTATTTACTAATATTATCAATGTCACTTATTCATTAACTCGATAACAAATGATGGTATGCTCTTTTTAACCAATGTTGTTGGAAGTGAACCGATCTTGTTTTTCTAGCTGGTTGAACTGAAAAATAATAAGTGTATTGGTCCAAATGGAGACACTAAATCGCTTTTGAATCTGAAATTAAAATTAATTGAATTAATTTGTTGTATTTATTAATCCAATAACATATTTATAAGCCTCAAATTTTAGGTGATTTAAAGATTTACACACTTTTAATGTGTATGTATGTGTCTTCAGATCAAATACTTTTGGATGCTATCATTTAATAATAAATTGTATATGTATTTTTTAATTAATGGATTATATGTCTATAAATGCGAATGGTATTGGATTTTGTTAATGTGTTTATTACTTGAAATGATTTTAATTGACATTAATTATGTTGTTTACTAAAATTTATATCTTTTTAGGGAACTTGAATTTATATTGTTAATGTTGGTTTTGGTGCTTTAAATTCAATTTTACAATACATTTAGGAATGATAATGTTAATATTTTAATTGAATTTAGAATGTTTAATTGGTTTTTATGTCATTATTTTTATTTATTTGTAGTTATTTTTTTGCGACTAAACTAATTGGATTGGAATTTGGTTGTCTAACCAATTCAATTTTGAAAACAATGTTTTTAACCCATTCAACTATAGTTAAAGCATCATTTTGGTGTTTTTAAAATTTCTTTTAATGATAATTTAAAACTTCCAAATTTTTCTGAAAGTATAAAATAATAAAAAAAAACACCTCCTAAAAATGAATTTTTTTAATTTATTTTTGAAATTATAAAAATATTTTTAAATTATAGTTATGTGGAAGTTTCTATTTAAAAAACATAAAATTATTAAAAATTATAAACTTCCAAAAGAATATAAAATATTTAGATTTTTTTTAAAAATTATAGATATACAAAAAAAATATTAAATTATATAAAAATTTTCAGAAAGTTGTAAAAGAAATAAAATTTTCATAAAATAAAAATGTTATCTAAAATTTGGGGAAGAACCTAAAATCCAAATCAAATCATAAAGTAGAATGAAAATGGGGAAGCTCCTCAAGATAGGATGAATATGACATGCATTTATGATTTGATTTGTATTTTGGACGAACTCATGGTTTGAACATATTAAAGTGAGCTTATGTGTTGAAAGTATATTTATAGTGCTAATGTGTTTTCCTTCAAACTAAAGATGTGTATATTTGGGTTTTAGACTGTCTTAGGGTTCTTTCAAGATTTTTCTTTATAGGATTTTATCAAAGTTTTCAACTTTTTAGATTTGTTCTGGAATTTTCTGAATGTTAAATATGTTTTAAACAACTTTTTGGAAATTTTATATCTTTTAGGAATTTGTAAAAATTTTAGAATTCCATGAATTTTTGGCATAATTATAATTTTAATTAACATTTGGGTTTTTACAAAAATTTCCAATGGTCTTGGGTTCATGCTAGAAATTTTTTAGAAATTTCATGAAAATTCAAAATTTTTAAAATTATTTTGAAACTGTAATTTAAGGATATTTTGGGAATTTTAAAAATTTTATAACTTTCTTAATAATTTCCTTAATTTTTTATAATTTTAAAAACAAAAAACTCCATTTTTTAAACTCTTTCGAAAACTCGGGCATTTTTTTTAAAATTTTTTGCATTTAAAGTTTTTTTTAAAAAAATCAATAGTTATAATTCAGACGAAAAATTATATAATTTTTAAAATCAAACAAATTAACATGTTATTAGTAATTGGATTCCAACCATGAAAGGGTAAGAAATGCAAAAACTTGGCAACATGTGAATCAGGTAATGGTACAACATGGTATACTATAATCAATGCTACAGGCTGTTTCATCAACTTTACAATGATAGATAATGAAACTAACACAAACCATAATAACTTCTCTAAAATACTCAAGGAATCAAATTAAAGTGAAACATACAATACAAAGCACATTACTAATGAACTTAATTTCTATTCATTCTCAGATTGCTTACATCTTCTCTGCCAACACTGTCTTTCCACTTCCTCACTTCCATCCCAAAATTTTAGCAGTAGCAATATTCATTCAAGCCTTGTGGCTGTACGTACAACATCTTCACCTCACCTATCATCTCATCCAACAAATAAAATCAGCCTTTGTATGGTCTTAGGATCTGGTAATTTACCACAATCCATTATACAAAACGAGGAGCATAGCCTAAAGGATATCCCAAATCTCAGGTTTGCTCACAAGCAATCAGGCAGCATATGGAGTCTGCCCCTATTCCACCCAGTTTTATCCATCAAATTCCCTTAGGCTCAATTCAATTTTCCAGTACAATGAACCATGCACAACCTGCCCCTAGTTTGTTACTTGCTTCAAAATGATTTTTACCCATACCACAACTAAATTGTGCCAAAATCCAAATTTTCCCACTTGAAGGGAGAAACACGGCCAATGTTTGGCGAGCCTCGCAGGAATAAGCAGACACAAACACAGACGGCAGCAATGGCAAGCATTGAATGAACATATGGACGTTGAAGCAAACCTTGTGAACCCGGAAACCTATTGTTAGATCTTGTTGCCACAACTGCACACTTGGCACAAGAACTACGATCTTGTTTGAACCGCAAACTTATCTTGTTTAACTGCACTGCAGACACTCCTGAGTGCTGATCCTCAACACCAATAGTCAAAGAAACTTGACCATTCCTTCTGTCAGCATATTTACCAGCCACTAATTTGTTGTAAGAATGGTTGTTTCTCATCATAGCATAGGCATATGGAGACTGCCCATTTGCATCCAGAAGGGAACTCCAGCAGGTCAACCCAATCTACAAAAAAAATTCATAACTTCAAAAACTTGCTTACAAATAAAGGAATTTGAGACATTCGACCAAGATATATAAAAATAAAGTACCCACCACCTTCCCATCTCCTTTCACAAATTGAGAGAAAGGTCTAAACTCTAAACATGGTTTTCTCATTTAGGGCCAGGATAAGATCAGCAGTGTCTCATTAAAGAACTTATAATCTAGGTTGCAAGAAATGGAATGTATATTTAACTAAAAGAGTCTTATAAGGATTTTCACGGAGAAATTTCAATTCCTTACATTAAACCTAAAAAACCAGCTCATAAATAATAATATGACACTGTAATGCTCATACCTCCTGAGGATCATTCGTCAGCACATCTACCATATCATCTGAACCAGATGTACATGCAGCCAAATGTAAAGGTGAGATTCCACCAGCACCCTCAAGATTCGGTGGAAAGATATACTTTTTCGAGTTTCCATCATTACTACTGATAGAATAATGTATGAGCAAGTCAGCCATCTTCCTACACCTTCTTTTCACTGCTCGGGTTAAGAGCTGAATCTCAGAAAGCATGGCCAGCGAATCCTTGGATAGGTCATTCATATCCAAGTTACTTTCCACCAGCATGTCAAGAAGTACCTTGACCAAAGCACAATAGTCACTCTCAACAGAGAACATAAGCAAAAACTTGAAACGGCGAAGGGAATGATCAGAACTCTTGGGCAAGGGAGCAGTGCTCCTCTGGAATAACCATCCAAGTTCATTCAGAAAGTGCAGCACTTCCTCTCTTGACCTTGGACGGTGAGAATCATAAGCATGCTCTTCAGAAATAATATCAGAAGCTTTAACTTCTGTGTCAAGTTCAGATTCCAGAAGTCTCAATTCTTTACAAATGGCAGCATCAGCTATTATTATAGGAAAACTGTTTCCCTTGAATCCATTCTCCACCTGTTCAAAATTTGGGGAAAAATAAAAACGCAACTGCTTCAGAACCGTCCAGAATACTGAGGATGACCCAAATAGTCAAAACATAGCAATTGTTTGACATGAAGTCTTACCTCAATGAAGCAACGACCTAGTGCTTTTGGTGATGGAACCTGAATCTTAAAACTGCCCATGTTTACCTCATCATATGAGGCTCCCTTATATGTTGACCCATTAATTTGCATTGATGAGTATCCACCCATGTATGCACAATGAATCCTGCACAGTTTTCAAATCAACATTTCTGAAATACAAAGTATCAAGAAATTCAAAGTTGATCTTTTTGCTTACTCGGTGCCAGGATTAGTCAGATTTCTACCCCTCACTAAAAGAGAGGTTTCTTGCCCGCTCACAACAGCCAAAGGAGACACTGAGATCAACTCAGGTGAACTCGACGATAGCCAGGATTTGCACAGATGGATCTTTCCTGAGGGGGAAAAGGAACTGTTTATAATCAAAGCAGTGTAATTCAATTGCAGACTCCAATCAATCAACAAAAAAAGTATATCTTTGAAGTCATCTTAACATAGTTGGCAATAATAAAGACACTCCCAAGAAGTATCTAAATAAATTATGATGTTTTGTATCAAGTACAACAGTTTGAAGCTGAGCAAAAAATAAAAAAACACAAATTTCCATCAGTGCTTACCATCTTTATGTGACGCCAACTGACGGTTCCCTGTATGAACTAAAAACCTTGCCTTTCTCCAAAAATCTGAATCAGAGTCTTGCAACAAACAATTGACATACTGAAGCAGGTTTCCTTCAAGCTGAAAAAATTAAACACGCCCTGAAAATGGTCAGTTCAATGTTGCACAAAGGGGAAGTTACAAATGCAGAATGTAGTAGCACACTCACTTGCTCCCAGGCAGGAGCCGGCATTGATACATAAACCGACAGAACCACACATCCAGGCCTTATATAACTCTCCATTTCAGATGGACTATTTGAAAGCCAATTATAAATCTGCAAAACAAGTTATCAGAATCATCATTAATCCCTACAAGAACATTATGGAATCTCCACTTCCAATTATATGCAATAATAAAGCCAATTTTGGCAAACAACTCCTCACCTGGGTCCGTAGTGTACCGGGGAAGTGGCTGGGGTCCTTGTCAAATAGCTTAAAAATTATTCGCCCAGTACGATCCTGCTTAGAAACCATTCAACCATTAGAAATGTTAATGTAACACACATACCAAGCACAAGCATGATGCATGGTAAAAGAAAGCAAAATGAAGTATAACCTAAATAAAAATTAGAATAGGTACTACTTATACGATACCTGAGCATCAGAGTTCAAGCTAGAGGGGGAATGATCTGACCCAGAAGAAGACGTATACCCCGCTTGAGAAGGGAAATGTTGAAATGAACCACGTCCTGTTCCTCTCTTTGACCCACTAAAAAGCTCAAGAGGTATAATAGAACCATGAGCCCTGCTTGTCTCAGCATTTGTATTAGCATGTCTGCCAATGGGCACTTTCTCATATTTGACAGCTTCAGGTGTGCTATGCATCGGGAAGAATTTTTGTACAACTGGAGATGAAGATGGAGATCTTTCCTCCATTGGATTGCTACTGTCAGAAGAGAAATATTTCCTAGATGATGCTAGCTTTGGTGGGCTATCATCCTCAGGTGAGGAGCTAAATAGCTGCAATGGTAAATTAGCTCGAGTTTCTTGAATCTGGCATTCTGAATCTTCAACAGGAGATTGATAACTGGTACTGCTTCTTTCTCCTCCGAATGAAGTAAACTCCAGAGGAGCTCTGTTTAACGAGCTGGAAGCAGCTACATTATCAGGACAGATGGACTTGGTCTTCTGGCTATCACTGCTCTGGCTGCTTCTTTGAGATAACATTGCAAGGGCATCGGAAGAAGAGGACGTCAATGTAGCTGAAAGGGCAGCAAGCAAATCTACTGTAGATGGAGAAGATGTGTTTTTCCCATTCAATTGGTTTTGATTGCCTAGCGAAGGTTGCTCCTGGCTCTTCCTGTTCAAAACTCCAACATTGGGTAGCTTTGCAGCCAGGTCCATTGGCAAAGGTAATGAATTAATCTTACTAAGAATCTGAAGGAGTTGATCTCTATTTGGAACCGGTGAGGGATTAATGCTTTTGTCCTCAGTTTTACCTATACATTAAGCGCACAAACATCATCTTCAACTTAAAAAGTATAATTTGTAAATTTTACTCATTTAGAAAAAATTTCTTGCCTTGTGTCCTAGCCAAAAGAGTCAGCAAGCTGACAATATCTAAACTTCCATTCCCGGCATTATCCCTGTTTGCAGGGAGTAAAAGCCGTGAGGTCACATCTTCAGGTTGTGTCTTCCTTCTACGGCGATTATGCCCGGCAAGCCTACGCCTACAACTTCTCTTCCCCTCATCAAACTCAGAAAGAGGGTGAAACCTGCACATAAGCATTATAAAGGTGATGTGGGTTCAACCAATAGCTAAAAAACTAGATGCCAAGGGTAAAAATTTTAAGAATGAGAACATAAAAGTACCAACCTGCTACACTGCTGGCAGAACCTCTGCATCTGCTTCTCAACAAGAGCTTTAGTCGCTTTACTATGAATCTCACACACTTTATGCCGACGGTGATAGTCCTTTGCATTAGAAAGATCTTCCTTACAATTATCAACCTGACACATGGGGTAGCTGGTACTCCCAGGCGATCCACCACGGACCTTTTTGTTAGGCCTAGAAACAGGCTCTTCCACAGAATTCAATCCCCCACCTAGATTCAGTTGCAGTCTCTCATCATCATCATTTGCTGCAGTGGCCTTTTTGGATGTTATAGAGTTTTCATTCCCATTAACATGACCTTTCTTTCTCTGTTCTGCTGTAGCAGTCCCTGTCTGAAGAATCTCGGTGTTTAAGGGTTTGGCAATGAATCTCACAGCATCCCACTCCCATTGCTTTGGGTTCCAGTTGTCCCTGGGGTTGGCAACACGCTGCTGTGAAGGGTTTTGGTACAGAAAGTCTGAGGCCTGATAAGAAAGGTCACGTTTCCTGGGTAAAGAAGGCGTATCACAGAAGCGGCTGGCAAGGGCCTGATGAATATAAAGGGGAGGAGCTACTTGCGCGCCTGCATCCTCCATGGGTCTGAAAATAACTTGGTTTTCCAGACACCAAATGATCTCTGGACAAAAGAAATGGCTATTTTAACAAGTTATTTTTGAGAATCTATAACTACTAACATAAGAGAAAGTAGTTCATCTCATCCAAAAAGTCAAAATAAGAAAGATGAATAGTCAAATCTTATAGGGGATGATAAGGCTTGAGAATAAACACTCCGGATCATAATTTTCAGGGCAGATTATCAGATCAGACAAAGATTGGGACTTGGATAAAAACATATTCAACGACTGACACATGTAGAAATCAAATTAAAATCTAAAAAAGAGCAAGATGAATGATAACAGTTATCCAAATAAATAGCAAATATATGCGCATAAGAAAATAAAGAAGATTTGAAACATACCTTTCACAAAAACCTCAGCTTGAGGATTTCACGGCTGATTATCAGATCAGACAAAGATTGGGAACTACTAGAGAAATGTAAAAAAAAAATTAAATTAAAAAGAGCCAGATGAATGATACAACACAAGCAAATAGAAAATATAGGCGCGTAAATAAATAAGATACCTTAACCAAATCCCAGCTTAACGCTTCATCATCTCGTAAAAGCAAATAAAAAAATTAAAAAGAAGTGAAAGCAACCACCGCCTTCAACCTTTTCAGCCTTTTACTTCATGGTAATCACAGATCTGAATTCTCCTTTCTCCCAGATACCAACCATCAGACTTGGACTTGCGTCTCCCTCTTTGAAATTAAAAAAAAAAGACAAGGAAAACGGAAAAAAATATATATAGGAATCAAAGGTAGAACAGCAAGGAAACGCAGTCAGATCCGAGAAGATGAACATGAAACAACTGGGAACTTGGGTTTGGCTCCACAACTTTGGTTTACTTTTTTGTTGTCTCTCTCAAAAGAAATAAGAAGAAGAAGAAGAAGAAGAAGAAGAAGCAAAAAGTAAAACTTGGTAGCAGACTAGTTAGTAGGCTGGTATTCCATTTCTAATTTTTTTTACTTTTTCGCTGTGACTGCCTTTGCCTTTGCCTTTGCCTTTGCCTTTGCCTTTGCCTTAGCTTGAATTATTTTATTTATTTTATCAGGTTTGTTTAATATTAGGGGTCGGGTGTTGCCGTAAATCGTAAATTGAAGCTGGATTGAGGTTATATTCATAATTTAGGGCCGCCCACGGAGCAACGAAGAATCCAAGACTCTTCCTTTCCTTGTTCTTAACTTGTCTAGTTTAGTCATTACCCGTAAGTGTAAGTAGCACGTTCTTTGTTGTTTTTGAGTTGTACTTGTATGTATGGTAATGGTTAACTAAGTTCTTGAATTTTGTGTTTAATAAGCCCTTCATTACTAGTTTAATTAGTATTGATTGGGAGTTGGAATGTATTTGGATATATAATGTTTTTTTTAGATATTTATATAAGATGATACTTGAATTTTTAAAATGGGAATTTTGTTATAAGGGGTTTGAATTTGTTATGAATTAAAGATCTCTCTTATCTTAAATTATGTATTTCAGTTTTTCTCACATTGACCCCTTTAATTTTTCTAGCCTTACAATTTAGTTCATAGGCCTTAATCTTTAAATTTTCATTATCAACCAACTAATTATTCTAATTAATACTTGGTCACTAACTAATGAGCCTCTAATTCACTATCATGCCCACTCCCAAAAACTTCTTGATTTGACTTCCCAAAATAGCTAGGTTTAATAAATTCGACCTAAAATTGATATTTCGAAAACCAGGTGTTACACTCACACTTCATATGGGTTGCCCCTTAAGGAATCTCTTTGTTTTCCTCTTCATTGGTCTAAAGCTTGAGGATGAAGGTCCTGGACGTGTGCTAATAGTTTGAAACTTCCTAGATCTCACACCAAAATTTTAAAACTTATTTCCTTGTCTTTACAGCTCTTGTAAAAATAAGACGTTGCGTCCAATAGCTACGTTGCAAAGCTTCATAAGGGATGGAAGAGTTAAGAAGACAAGTTTCTCTTTTTCTTTGACCCCCTTCTATTTCCATTCAAGTGGTTTTCCTTGTGTCCTTCTAATTGGCAGTGATAAGATGTAACAAATGCTGTGCATATATCTAACAATAAGGTTTGGGGAGTGATCATGTTTAGATGAAGGAAATTATCAAGGTATCCCTTCATTACCTCTTTAAAGGGAAGGCTTTCTCCTTTGTGCATTTGAGAAGTCGACATTGTTTTTGATCCTTTTCTTTTCTCCCCAAACTACTTCCTAAAGTGTTATTAGGCATTCTTGTTCTAATAAGGAGATCTATGGAGGGGGCCGTGAATATGAAATCAACTTTATCCTCATGTTAACTTCATATGAGTGCCTTAACTTTTTCATGTGACCATTGTGTTGTTAAGTCACTTGGCATAACAAAATAGTCTCCCTTTGTCATTAAAATGAATATACATTGATCTATTTAGGGTCATTTTCTTCCTATAAAGCTTGTGCACCTTCTATCTTGAAAGGTATTCCACCTTCATTCTAGGCTACCTTCTTTGTCCAATGGTTGCTGAACTATGATTTTGGCGCATATGGAAAGGTTGGATTTTTTGTCTTGCCAAGCAGTCAACCTTAGGGGATCATATTCATCCTTTTTCCCTATTGGCTTTATTTGTGAATGGGTGGCCATCGTGTGTTAACATCCTAAGATCCCCTACTTTTGCACCAATATTTGGAGACTCTTAAGATTCCTTTTATTGTGGTGCCCCGCTCTTCCATCTTCTAAAGAATAGAGTCTTTGTTCTATGAATCTTTCCAATTGTTCTTTTCTTACAACTACTTCGGTGATATCCTTCAGGTTAAGGTAGTCATTTGTTGTGTGGCACTTTATCATTGTGATAAGGCGCTCAGCTGTAGACTTCCTCTTCTATAGGTTGGACTGTATAAGTGGTAGAGTTCTCAACATTCCTTTAGCCTTGCTAAGAATATCCTTTTACGAGGTATTTAAAAGAGTGTAATGAAGATACAGTGTAAATGACACCCCGTTAAATGTTTTATATGTCAATAGCTTTGACACCTTATTACAGCCTCATCTTCCCTTTATCGGGGCAGAGAGATTTGGTTACGCCCTTAAGATAGGGTTGTGTTAACATCTTAGAGTTTGCCTTTAACTCTAAAAATATTTTTACTTCATTTCTTGGTTACTTATTGTCTCCCAATAAATTGTGGAAAGAATGGATGGGTATGATTATGGCTCCATCATTGTAATTGCGGAAAGGATAAGTTATAGGCTTCCACAACGTCATTTTGATCTTTGTTCTAGTACCAACATGGAGTTGATAGTGGATAGCTTTTTGGCTTTCTTATTCTTAATGGCAATAGCTCTCTAAGGGTAAAGACATAATTTTTTATTTGTTTCCAACAAACAACGCCAATTATTATAACAATTAAGTTATACAAGTACTTAGGGTGTACAATAATGATGGTTCACACCATAAGTGGTGCGGAAAGCTACTAAGGATGGAGGGTTAAGCTGATTAGGAGTGGTTATAGAGTGTTTGTATTGTGAGTAGATGAGTTCTTTTCTCTATGGGTTTTTCTCTTACTTTGATGCAGAGAGTAGATATTTATAGAGGGAGAGTGACTATTAAGGCCCTAGTCATCAAGCACTCCACTTTATAGGTGTAGGGGTTAGACTAGCAGATTTCAATCTAAAGACATTTTTGAAGTCGATGTTAGATGACTAGACAGTGCGCCATCAGGTTTGAGATGGAGTTGAATTAGCAAGTTCTAACAAGAGCTCTTTTTTATATATCTTCTGGAGATTATGCAAATCCACTTTATGTGATATGCTGTTATTGTGAGGGAAAGCTAAGACTATGCTTCTAATAAAGCCATGAGTCCGAGCTTCATGAGTTTTACCTTTAAGTGTAGACGTCACATAGTTCAACAATGAATGATATGTTAGAGATATAACAATATTTAATATTTTATAATTGATTTTAAATAACAACATGCCTAGTTTATTAAAATAGTTAGTAGGATCGGTTCATCCCAATTCAATCGTGAAATACCTTATTCAAAATTACTGAATCTAATCGGTAATTTAATTCTTGGGGAATTTTTATTTTTATTTTTATGAGAACTAATAATTGTTTTAAAAAGTTAAAATGAAAACAAGGCATCAAAGCTATCATTGATACTATGGTGATTCACATTACACTTCAATTTAATGCATTTCTACTCTTTTAATTGAATGAATGCCAGTTGTAAAGGAAATTACATTTTCACCGGTTCATTCGGAGGGAGAATCGAGGGGTGAAAACGAAGAGGTAGAGTCTGAATTTAATTAATGGTAATTTTGATTTTAACTTCCAAATTTAATATTTGATTCAAATTAAATCGAGTATTATTTTTTAAATTTTAACTCGTAAAGAATTAAATATTTTCAAAAATAATATAATAAAAGAAAATCTAAAAATTTGTAAACATCAACCAAATCCAAAAGTAAAGTAAGATTCAAAAACTAGATGTACATACAGCTTATCAATAATCTCAGTTTGAAAGGAAAAAAAAAGCATTACCTGTAGAAGAAATACAAATTAAAAAGTAACCAACCAGCAAAAAAGATTTATTATTTGAAGTATTATTGATAGCAACAAGCAAGTAATTATAAAATTTAAAAAAATATTTTAGGAAAACCTTTAAAAAATATATTTCAAGAATAAACACATTTTATGAAAGTGATCACAAATTTCTTGTATACATTCCTAGTAAGAAGTGGATTAAAGAGTAAAAATAATGGTTATGAGCTTTAAAGTGACGAGAATTAAACTCTCAACCATTGGTTAAAATAGAAAACACCATTACTATTTCACCTAACGTTTGTGATTCTAATTACATTATTATTCAGCATTTAGTCTTAATAGAATGTATAAGAGTTAATTTAGTAGTATTATTAGAAAAAGATGACTCAAAATGTTAGAAAAGAAGTTAGTTAATATGAAAAAAAAATTCCTCAGAAGTAATTTTCAACTCTAACAATAATTCTGAACTATGATATTAGTATAAAAAAATTAGTAGAAAAAATTATATATTCTTTAAATATTGGAGAACAATAAATTATTTAATCCAAAAGGTCAACATCTAAAACTTGAAAGCACCATTTTCTTAATTTTTTCTTATTTGATTTGTCAACCCATAATTTTAACATTAAAATTAAAATATATGGATATCCATTTAAATTGATTTGTCAAATCAATGCACAACTTATCCATTGAGATTATAAAAAAACCAAGCCATTCCATTCAACTTCCAATCATACACATTTACACTAAAACATGTAGTTAATATTGAAATTAAGTAACCTTGCAAATTTATGAAGCAACCAACAAAAATATTACCATATAATATTCAATCACATTCTATAACTGTCACCATATATTTGTTTTTATGATTTTTTTTAAAATTTATCTCTCGGATTCAATAATGAACCTTTTTTTTTTTTTAGAGTGTCTATGGTTAATATTTTGGTTACTACCGAGACCAACAAATTCAGCTGACGCCTAACGTTTTGGATAACAAGAAGCCAAAGCAAAAGTACATGCCAATGAATCAATAACGCCGCACTACACGTCATTGTCATGTTTCTTCTAATATTAAGAAAAAGAACATCAATATGTTTTCGGAGAAGTCTTTCGATTACAATGAATAACCAAAACATATTTTACAATAAGGGTGCATTTAAATATAGATTGAATGATTAGATTTGGGTGTAAATATTAGATGAGTATTATAATTTGTTAGTTTTATTTGGGGTTTATTTAGACAGTACAATTTAATTAAATGAAAGTGTAATTATTAAGTTAGTAATTATATTCTGTTGTAATTATAAAGAATTGTAATTTCCTAAACATGTTTGGCTGATAGATTATAGTTATATCGTAATTTCTTATGTCATGTTTGGTAGTACAATTTGTAATTACATTGTTACATAATTTATATTTTTAAAAAATATTAATATGGTAAAAATAATTTCTAAACAAGTAACAAAAATAAAAATCAAATCATCATCATCATAATATATATATATATAAATATATATATTATGTTAATCTAAAAAAATAATTGATAATACGATTACTAATAAAAACAATAAGAAAAATAAACACCATATGGAATTTTATCTAATTGTTCTAGTGTATATTTATTTGGTTATTTCATCTTTAATATTTAGCATATGCTTCTTATCGTCATTTGTTAGTTCTCAATCGAGTTCATCATCATCTGAATTTGAATCTGCACTATTAATGTTAACAATATCTCATTCTTCCATATACTCTTCAAAGTATATGAACTATCTCAATTCCACCTATTATTTAAGTTATAAAATATGAAACATGTTAGTACGATCCACCTTTTTTATATTATACAAAAGTGATGTTAATATGAGAAGTAATTTTTTAGAACAAAAAATGTCTACTAAACCACATTTTAGAGCCTTGAATATGTAAAATTAAAAGGTTCGCGAGTTGTTTATGGTACTTGTGACTGACTCCATTTTGTCAAATGATATCATACCCCACAATATGGTGTAATTTTTTTTTCTATTTGCATAATTAACATCGACCTTATAATATTTAGGTCCATAATTCAAATAACATATAGCTTTAATTATAAAAACTTATATAAACTTAATTTGAAGAAAAACTTAAACTAGATTATATCCCTTTTTATAATACGTAAATCAAGTCAAAATAATATAAATTTTATAATATTTAACTTTATAAAAAAGTTTTATAAATTGTCCAAAAACTTTTATAACACTTCTTATAAATAATATATTTTTTCATTACTAAATAATATATTTTGTCATTACTTTTAAATTTATTTTTTATAAATAAGTTATGATAAAAAACTATAACATTTTTTTTATAAATAAGTATATTATTTTTATGATATATAGCATGGACAAATAGATAAGTTATATCCATACTTTGTCATAATTTTTTATAAATAAATATATTATAGAACTTTTATAACATCTAAATTATTTTTTATAATAAACTTTTTGGCCATAACTTCAAAAACTTTTTAGGATTTACATAATATATTTTTTATTATAATTTTATAAAACACAACTTATTTTTATAATATAATTTTTTTAGGATTTATAATAAAAAATTGGTCATAATCATCTCAGACACTCATACATGTCATGCTTATATTATAATTTATAACTTGTATAAAAATATATATTTTTTTAAATGGAAACTCTCTGTGAGAACTCTAGTCCTGGAAGTTCTATTGTTGAGGAATTGATTCCTAAGAAGGTCAGATTTCGGGATAAGGAAGAGGAGGCGGCGAACGGAATGATGGTCGATACACCCTCAGATCAACCCACTTACTTCTTGGAGAGATAAACTCGTCGAACAGTCCTCAAAAGATGTCTTCAATAGTCCGATTGATAATGATAATATTGATATATTGGAAGGGGACATCCAAAAGACGTTTGTGAATGGTGTACCCTCCATATCAAATCCTCATTCAAGGTATGGATAATACTGTGATTTTAAAACTTCTAGGCCGGAATATTGGATTCACGGTTTTGCAGAATAAAATTTACAATTTGTGGAGACCCATAGCACCTATGCACATGATGGATATCGAGAATGGATACTTTCTAGTGAAATTTCAGAATAAGATGGATTGCGAAAAGGCCCTAGCTGAAGGACCATGGATCATCTTTGGTTAGTATTTGACAATACAACCATGGACGATAGGTTTCGATCCTTCTCAGGCTTTTCCAAGCGTTGTGATGGCATGGATTAGATTCCCGGCTCTTCCGAGCTATTTATATAACAGGCAAATCATTACAGAAATTGAGGAATTAGTTGGTAAAGTGGTTAAGCTTGATTTAAATACCGACAGCAGGACGAGGGGACATTTTGCTAGATTAGTAGTTTATGTTAATCTGGGCGAACCTTTGTTATCACAAATTTTGATCAATGGTAGAACACAAAAAGTGGAATATGAAGCTTTATCTACTATCTATTTAGAACACAAAAAGTGGAATATGAAGCTTTATCTACTATCTGTTTTCATTGTGGGAGGTATGGACACGTGGAAAATCTCTGTATTTTTAAAAGTCCTAAATCCACGGTTGAGGCAAATCATGATTTGTCTGCAAAAGTATCGAAAAACCAGAAGTTGGCCATGGAAGAATCGGAGAAGAAAGATAAGAGTTACAGGCCGTAGATGATCGTTGAAAGGAAATCAAGGCACAAATTTTGTGATAATTTTCAAAAATCTGTCGAAATTCAAGAAAAAGATAGGGAAGAATCTTGATTCAGTTGCCTGAATAATAAGGATTTAAACAATGAATTTAATGATGGAGAAGTGGCAGACTTTTAAAGCTCTAAAAGGAAAAAAATTGCGCCCAGAAATCAATATATTAAAGGTGTTGACTCGCAAATTAATAGGCTGAATGATTTTGTAAAAAATTCCAATAAGGGCAAACGAAAGGTTGTAGGCCTTAATACTGAAGCAGGCCCGATTTTTAAAAAAACTGCTGGGCTTATTTTAGAACCCAACCTGGATAATAATAGTGCTAATAGGAATGCGATGGCTTTGGAAGGGATTACCTTGGGGTTGGGCTCAGGACTGGCCCAGATACTAGTGAAACAGTGTGACCAGCAAGTGGGCCAAGCGAATTGAGCTAGACAAGGGAACAGTAGCCGAATCCCTACAGTAGAACATGTGGACAGTGTCACTGAGACCGTTCTTCCTACTCGGGGAGAGTCTTCAACAAAGCAGCATCTCCTGACCTCCAAAAATGAAAGAGAAGCCGAAGTAGTGGAAGTGGGTAACTTGGATTCCGCTAAGCATTCGGCAGTAACCTTCCCCGAAACCAAAAACGATTAGTATACCGCACCCTCTCTGAGTAATTCGCTGGTCTCGATTCAGGTGAGAATTTCTAGATCAGTAAAATGGAATAAATTAAGGGGAAGGGCTGCTGCTAACAAACAGAACAAAATCATGCATAGAAGCAATGTTCATTTCAAAAGCACTGGCTCTCAAAGAATATCACTAAAAAAATCCATGGAGCTTCTGGCAGAGAATATTTCTAATACTTCTAAGGAGAATTTTGACTCTAGCATCTCTGCCAGTAATGTTGAACAAAAGGAAGGAGTTAATCTCCTTGGACAGTAAGGGTTGATATTTTTTGGACTGCTTTGCCCTTTAGGTTTTATTGAATGTTGGGTTTATTTTATTTTATTTTAATTGTCTCTCTATTTATTTTTATGTACTCAAATCTCAAAATTTTTTCTTGGAATTGTCAAGGCAGTGCTAGCAGGAATTTCATCTGAGCCTTTCGACAATACAATACGGAACACAGACCTGATATTGTTTGCTTGATGGAACCAAGAGTAAGCGATAAAAAAGCTAATTTTATTATTGAACAGTTGGGTTTTAATTACTTCCACCGGGTTGAAGCGGTTAGTTTTTCAGGTGGCATCTGGGTGGGATGGAAGGATTTTCTTCAAATTTAAATTATTAAAAATCATACCCAATTATTTTTCTTAGGGTTGAAAATTTTATTCATAATAAATTCATTTACATTTTTTTTGTATATGTTAGCCCTGACAGGTTAAAACGGAAAGCTCTTTGGGAGGGGTTAAAATTTGTTTCCCCTACTCAGAACATGCATTGGTTAATTATGGGAGACTTTAATGCCATTTTATCACCTGTGGACGAGAGAAGTTCTTTAACATAGGTAAGCGATGTGCATTATTTAGTAATTTTGTTGAGTCGTGTGCTTTGCAGGATTTAGGATATAGCGAGCCCTATTTTACTTGGCAACGAGGTGGAACTTTTGTCAGATTAGATCGAGCTTTAGGAAATGATGAATGGATGTCAACTTTTTCACAGTGTTTAGTTCAATATCTCACGCGTATTAAGTTTGATCATCGGCCACGCTTGCTTTCTACTAGACCTGACCTTGACACATCAAGAGGAAGTCCTTTTTAATTCATAGCAGGATGGACGTAACATAATACCTTTTCTAATTTTTTCAATGAGTGGTGGAATTTTGTAGGTAATATGGTTGATTCCTTGTCTAATTTTACTTTTGATGTTAAAGCTTGGAACAGGAATGTATATGGTTTTTTAGGTACTTGTAAGATCCAGCTTATGAGATCGTTAGATAAGACTCAAAGGGCCATTGATCATTTCCTATCTAGTCAACTAGTCCAAAAAGAGCTGAAAATTAGGGATGAATTAGAGAATGTGCTTGATTATGAGGACCTACTTTGGAGACAAAAGGCTCGATGTGATTAGCTTCATTTGGGTGATAGGAACATAAAATTTTACCATAGCCGTACAATTAAAAGGAAAAAATTCTACTGAATCACCGCTTTACGTATCCACAATGGGGAATGGTGTTCTGACCAAGATATCTTGCGAAATAAGACGATGGAATTCTTTGAGAAGCTCTATGGTGAGGTTTCCCCTATGTTAGAAACTATTTCTAGTTTTGGTTTTTTGAGTCTTACTTCCGCGGAGAGTATTTTTTTAGAAGCTGATATTATGAATGAGGAAATCAAAAGAGCGTTATTTGATATGGCGTCTCTAAAAGCGCTTGGAAGTAATAGGTACCATGCTCATTTTTTCCAAAGTCAATGTGATACCCTTGGTGGATATGTTTGTCAGGGGGTTAAAGATGTCTTTTTTGAAAGGCCAATTGAACAGGAGTTGAATAATACATTGCTTGTTCTAATTCCTAAAAAAGAGAGTCCTCAAGACTTCAGCCAGTTTCGGCCCATCAGCTTGTGCTCTGTCCTTTATAACTTGGTAATGAAAGTGATCATGAACCGTTTCAAGGTAATCTTTCCCAAGTTAATTTCTCAGGAACAAGCTGGTTTTATAGCCGGTCACAATATTTCTGATAACATTATCCTTGCGCAAGAAATAATTCATTCTATGAGATGTAAGCGAAAAGGGAGAGAGTGGATGGCTATTAAGTTGGACTTGGAAAAAGAATACAACAAAGTTAGTTGGGATTTTATTTCCATCTCACTGATTGCGACTGGAATTCCTAACTTTCTACGAAGAGTGATTATGTCTGCTATTTTTTCCTCTTCTATACAAACTCTGTGGAATGAAGTACCTACTCAGAAGTTTAAACTGGTTAGGGGAATCCAACAAGGATGTCCCCTATCGCCTTACCTTTTTGTCCTTTGCATGGAATGGTTGGGGCATTTTATTTGGACTGAAATAAATATGGGCAAATGAGAACCAATTCAGTTATCTCGTACTGGTCCTGATAACTCACATCTGTTTTTTACTGATAACTTGGTGATCTTTTGTAAAGTACACTTGGAGTAGGCTCAACTGTTAGAAGCCATCCTTAAATAGTTTTGCGAGATCTCGAGACACAAAATCAGTGTTAAGAAAAGCAACATCTTCTTTTTCAAGGTTACTGAAGTTGCTAACCGTAATCAAATTGCTCAAATGTTTGGCTTCTAGGAAGGGCAGAATCTTGGCACTTATTTAGGAGTTCCCCTTCTTCACAAAAGGGTTACTAATACCACTTTTAGTTTTGTGGTTGATAAGGTTAGGCGAGAACTGCAAAATTGGGATGTGAGGAAGCTTTCTCTGGCAGGACGAATCACTTTGGTGCAGTCAGTTCTCCTCTCTATTCCAAATAATTTCATGCAATCCTTAATGATTCTGAAAGGGGTGTGCTTGGATATTGAAAGATTGGTCAGGCAATTCATTAGGGACATACTGAGGGTCATCCTAAAATGTCCTTAGATGGGTGGGACTCTATATGTCAGCCACGAGATTGGGGTGGACTTGGTTTTAGACACCTAAATGACCAAAACAAATCCTTCCTAATGAAGATTGGTTTCAGTCTCATCTCTAAGAGCGACGCTCTCTGGGTTCGTGTACTTCGATCTAAATATGGATGGAATGATCAGTTTCTTGATTCTATAAGTAGAAATCAAAGCTCTCACTTATGGAAATCTCTTTCTATGATTTGGCCGTTATTTCGTGAGAACTTAATTTGGTCTCTTGGAGATGGTTCTATTGTCTGATGTTGGAAACACCGTTGGATTCCAGGTTTGGGCCTTTTAGTCTCTAAATGTAATGAACCGAAAGTTACAGTATCGGAAATTGAGTCTTGAGTACTGTTTCCGTGAAATTTATTCATGAATATTTTTTAGAAATATTTATGAATTATAGTTGAATGGTTATTTAGTGTTTAATTAAGTGAAGTAGCTTGAATTTAGTTTAAAAGGCTAAATTGCATAAGGAATAAAAGTTTAATTATAGATTAAAGAAGTAAAAGGGACTAATCTAGTAATTAGACCCTAAGTGCCATGTGTGTGTTAATATTGAATAACGTGTGTAATAGTTGGTATATATGTGTAATAGCTATAAGATATTTTATGTTATAGCTATTACACATGCTAGTTTTATATTTATTATAGGTTAATAATAGTATAATAAGTAAAATTGATAAAATAGAAAAAGAAGATAGAAAGACTAACAGAGAGCAAACGTGAAAAAAAGAAGAAAGAAAGAAAGAAATAAAAAAGGGAAATTTGAGGATTAAGGCCCTAAAGTTTGATTGGTAAGTTGTTTTAGCTCATTTTCTTATGATTTTTATGTTTATGGATGCCTAATTCAAAGTTCTACATGTATGAGGTTAAAATGAAGAAAAATAGAGAATTTTTAGATATTGATTTAGTTGAATAAATTGAGGTTTTATGGGTTAAATTGATAGAAATTGAAGTTAGAAGTGATTAGTTAAAGGAATTTCTAAGTTAAGTTTAAATAGGGACTAAGTTGAATAGAGCTCAAAATTTATGTTTTATAATGAATTTTACGAGTTAGAAATTGTTAATGAGTTGATTAAAAGAGAATATGAAGCTTAAGTTAAAGAAAACAAGATTAGTAATGGAAAAAGGATGAAATTGGAATTTTTGTAAAAGTTTGGTAGAAAGTGAAAATGTGTTTTATGAATTAATAGATTGATGATTTTTAATTGTATGATTGTTAGTAGCAAACGTAACACCGGATACGTCATCAAAGAAGGGAAAAGAGAAAGTGAACGAAGATATCGATTAAATTCGATAAATAGTGGTTTGTATTTCTATAAACCGAGCTTAATCGTTATTGCTATATTTGATATTTATATTGTATGAAAATGTGAATGAGGTAAGTATTTTTACCATATTGAAATGAATGTGATTTTGAATACCCTATTAACAGTGTCGGGCTAGTCGGATATAGTTGACACGTCATAGGAATTGGAAGTATTGGGATATTCCGGCATTGAGTCAATGAGACACTATGTGTCGACTACTGTTAAAGTTTCGGATTTGTTCCGATGAAGTACTTTGTGTACTATAATGTTAAAGTTCCGGATTTATTCCGATGAAGCACTATGTGCTTATCCCGGAGTGTGGGTTGGATCCGTGTATCCGTCAGTGTCCGAGTTATGTTAATAAGGGTAAATAAAATAAAGGTTATTAAAGTACTGATTGGTATTGAATAATAGCAATAATGTGTTTGAATTACCATGTTTTAAAGTTGATTAAGCTATTGTTTATAGAAATACCACTGAGAGTATTCTCAGCATACGGTTTGTTTTCGTGCGCAGGCTAGGTACGAAAGTATAAGGACTCAGCATACAAGCCGATCCCCAAACTCAAATTGGTGAAGTTTCTATCTTTTTGGAAAATGGCATTGTACCTATGATGTCTTTTGGTCATTTTGAAAGTATCTAAGTTGTTAAGTGATATTTTGGTATGTTTTGTAAATGTTACCAAAACCTTAAGTATGGTATGTTTTGATATGTTAATGAAGAGTAATAAGAGGAAGTGTTGGTAAATATTGTAGAGAGAAGAAATGAAGATGTTATAAACTTAGTTATCAACATTTTATACTAAAACAGATTTGGACAGTAGCGGTAGTCCAACTTTGAAAATATACCAAAAATAGTATAAAGTGAATTAGATAATGAATAAAATTTTTAATTGAAGCTTAATGAATCTATTTTTATATGGAAGAAATAAAATAGGTAAAAGAGTTGTATTTTATGAGATATTTACGTTTTGGTGAAACAGGGTTAGAACAATTTCTGGATTCCCTATTCTGAATTTAGAAATTCACCATAAATTGTGTATTAAGAATTAGGACTCAAACTTTATTTGTATGGATTCCTTATTGAGTCTATTTTTAATTGAAACAAATGGCATAGTCATTGGATTTCTGTACAGGAATAAATTTGATTCGTAGTGCACAAGGGTCAGAGTAGCCGAACCCTGAAATAGGGGAGACTTTTTCTAATAAGTTGTACTAATTGGCCTGACCAAAAATTCTAGAAAAAAATTAGTAAGTAGATATATGAGTCTAGTTTCAGGGAAATTTTACGGAATTAGATTTCGAGTTTCTTAACTCGAGATATGATTTTTTTAGCGACCGTGACGCAGATGGATAGTTTACTACGAAAACTGTTTAAGTGCTAAGATAAGTTTTGTAATGTCTCTTGCTCGACTCCGGCGACGGTCTCGGGTAGGGGGATGTTACACTAAATTTCATTTTCTTTCTAACTTTGATTTGAATTGTTGTGTTAGGGAGTTTGTCAAAACGGATGGGAGTTGGAATCTGGACCTCTTTCCTGGTTAGCTTTCTGATGATGTGATATATAGGATCACTAGTATTCCTCCTCCACATCCTAATTCAGGATCGGACAGGGTGATTCGGGCTCGATCAACTTTCGGGGCTTCTCTATTCGTAGTGCCTTCCGGTCTTTAAAGGAGGATTCTTGGAATCCTAGAAATGAGGAGTGGAAGCCTATTTGGAAATATGCGGGTCCTTAGAGAGTAAGAGTCTTTCTTTGGCTAGCCTCTCAACAAAGGCTCCTCACTAACTCAAAACGTGTTAAAAAGGGAATTGGCTATAGTACCTCTTGCACCTTGTATGGACACGCGGTTGAGAATTTGGTTCATGTCCTTCGTGATTGTCTGATTGCAAAGGATGTGTGGAATACTATGCTCCCAGATAAACTAAAACAAAGGTTCTTTTCTACATCATTTTCTGATTGGCTTTTACTTAACCTTTGATTTCATGAGAGTTTGCATGGGAATGGTTTCACTTGGTCATGCTTATTTGGACTATTTTCTTAGCGTCTCTGGAAGAATAGAAATCTATTTATCTTTCAGAGCACATCTTGGACTACAACAGAAATAGTTAAAATCTCTAGTTGCTGGGCCCGCCAATCTTGTTACATATTGGTGGCTGCAAAAAGGCGAACCACAACTCGAACCCAACTCCCAATCTAGATGATGCATGGGTTTTTTTATCCACTGATGGAGTTGTGGCTAGAGATTCCAGACACGCTGCTTCCAGAGGTGTGGTGAAAGATCAATATGGGAACTGGATAATGGGTTTCACCCGCTTTCTAGAACTTTGTATACCGTTCGAGGCTGAAGTGTGGGGCATCCTTTATAGAATTCTTATTATTTTTAATAAGGGATACAAACGAGCCACTATCTTAACTGATAATCTTGAAGTCGCCCAAGTCTTAAAGATCTTGAACTTGAAAGATTTCGGGATCATTGTGCTTCGAAGGACTCAGCGTATCATGAAGGCAGAAGGAACATGGAGGATTAAGTACATTCCAAGAAGTCAAAATTCGATAGTGGATTATCTAGCTAAACTTAGCTTAAGCTGGAAGTCAAGCTTACAAATCCTAAATGAGGCCCTTAAGGAAATAATTGATTTCTTACAGAAAGATAAAAGACAATGGTTGTCTTATGTAATTGATGTTTTTTCATCTCTTTTCACCAAAAAATATTTTTTTTAAATTGGAGTTAGGTGTAATTACTTTAATTCTCACTCATTCCCTAAGAATTGAAAAGTATAATGGAATGCTCTAATTACACTTAATTTAGTGAGACCCACCAACTATAATGGTTACCCAAATATACCGCTTTTGTGTAGTTACAAGCATTTACACCTAAACCTAATTACTAGGTGGCTTTCCAAATACTACATGAATTAAATGTAATTAGAATAATTATGTGAGTAATTACAAATAATTATATTCAAATCCAATTATCTTATGGCTTTTCAAACATGATTTTAGTTTAAAATTTATTTTTATACAGTAATAATATTTAATTTTAGGATATGTATTTTATTTTTTTAAAATATAGAGATATGTTATTTTATTAATATCGTTTCAATAACATGAAAATTTTATTCACGAGTTATAATTTCCTATATGTATTGACCTACCAAATAATTAATTAAATTACACAATATTTACTATAAATTATTTATATTAAATTTATCTAAAGCACATAATATTTATTATTAATTATATATACTTGGTCAAAGGCCAATCGATAATAACAAGGAGTATATATGTTTAATGTTAATAACTTAATCGATATGGAATGTTAGACTAATTAGATAAAAGTGCATCTTATTAATTTCATTAGTAATCATGTTGTTGAAAACTTTTTTGGACTAATACATTATATACAATGATTTAGTTTTAGGTTTTGATACTTGTTTAGATAATTTTTTTTCTCAAGTATTATTTATACTTTTTATAATAAATTCTATTTTTTAGAATTTAAAATTAAGTAGATGTATAATTACAATTTATACTACAAAGATGATATAAAGAATTATGATGGAATTACATTCTATCAATCAAGCCATATAAAGAAATTAAAATTCCTTATAATTGGATGTAATTACTACCCAAATAATTACACTTTCATCCAAATTACTCTAATGTGTCCAAACACACCTTAATGCATAAGCAAAAGCATCAGATTCAACAAAAAAAAAACCTAGAATTTTTTCCCCGCTTAGCATAACATCCACAATTATCAATTCCTTAAAAAAGAGTCGAAGCATGCTTTAAACAGCGTTGAGATCCGGATAGAAAACTTAATTTTCAATCCGATTAATGCAAGAGAGTAGAGGGAGACTTTGAATCAAGGCCTTAGCTAAGCACAAACTAAACAACAATAAAAAGAAAAGAAAAAGAAACCAATGATGTTGGAATAACGCCATGTTGGAAATTTTGGACATCACATATATAATAAGGATAATTACATGTTATTATTTATGTAACAACCTAAAATCCGTGGGCACCAGACAAGTGTGTTATCGGGCCTCCGTCTTAGTGAAATAAGTTTGAAAATAATTATTAAAAATATTTATGAGTCTAGTAGTGTGTTTAATTAGGTTTTAATTAAGTAAATTTAGCTTAATTTTGAGTAATTAGTAAAAAGGATTAAATTGAATAAGAGTAAAAGTTTAATTATAGATTAAAGAAAAATTAGGACTTAAGAGGAAATTAAACCATTTCCTATAGCTGAGGCGGTTTAACGTGGAAAATATCAAAGATTTTATTGATTAAAAACTTCATTCATTTAACAACTTAATGTTCATGTATCAAAATATCATATACTTTTCTTACCATTTCATTTAACCATCTAAATCTTATAATTCAACCTTCACTACCCAAAGTAATATGCATATTCAAGTGACTATATAACACCTATGTATATGCCACCTTTACCCAAAAGAAAAATATACATCACCAAATTTGTGTTGGAGTCGGGAATGTTCTGCATGCTGAACCGAGACACTTGACTTCTACTAACCTGTGCACGGAAACAACCGTACGCTGAGTATGGATATACTCAGTGATATTACCATAATTCAAATTATATCAACAATAGTAAAAACATGAATATTAAAATACCTAACAATTAATGTCATATGTACTAATTCATAAATCAATGTATTTTCTCAAACTTAAATTTATATCACTTATGAATATACATTTCATACTTTTCTCTTATTATCACAATTCTAATTTCAATTCGTAATTCAATTTATTTTTCTCGTTTCAATGCCTCAAATTCACATTTCAATTTTTCACCCTATTAACGTAACTCGGACTTTGGCGGATACACGGATCCAACCAAACACACCAATATGGCATCCAGTGCCTCATCGGATAGTTCGAAGTAATAGTTGACACCCAGTGTCTCATCGGCCTAGCCGAAGTAAAGTTGGTACCCGGTACCTCATCGAATCTATCCGAAAAAATATAGTGACACCCAGTGTCTCATCGACTCGAGGTCGAAGTATCCCTGAACACTTCCAATCCTATGGCAAGCCAACTATATCCGACTCAGCCCGACTAGTTAATAGGGTATTCAATTCACTTTCTCAATCCTATATCACTTTCAATTCACAATTCAAATCACCAATCATTTTTCAATCAATACGCTTTTCAAATAATTACATATTCCATAATTCACTTATTCAATTCAATTTGATTCAATTTGCATCACTTTCATTTTCACTCAATATTCATATCAATTTCACATACTTACCTCAAGTCTTACTTACCATACATAACAATAAAAAAATTCAGCAATCAATAATAATTATTTTCGAACTTATTTCACTAAGACGGAGGCCCGATAACACACTTTTCTGGTGCCCACGGATTTTGGGTTGTTACATTCCCAAACTTTATTGTCTTGCATAGATTTATACTCATCTTTCATGGCATCAATCCATTTTTGAGAATTATAACTTTTCACGGCTTGATGAAAGTTGATTGGATCATCTTCCATTATTCCATTATCATCCTCATGTTCTTGGAGAAATATAATATAATCATCTGGAATAGCATTTCTCATTTCTTTTGTGGACCTTCTTAATGGCACTTGTTCTTGAGGTTGTTGAGTTTGTTCTTCTGGAAAAATTACCTCATTTTGAATAGGTAGTTGTTCAACATTGTCTTGTAGAGGTTCTGGATTCACTTCTTGATCAATGATAGGTATAAGAACCTGAACATCGTCAAAAGTAATAGTAGGAATTGAGTTAGAATCCAATTCCTCCTTAAAATCAATGTCTCTAACCTTATTTCTCCCCCCAAACTCAACATCCTCAAAAAATGTTACAGTTCCCGTCTCAAAAATATTCCTTATTATGTGATCATAAAATTTATAGCCTTTAGATTGCTTAGAATAACCAATAAAACAATTGTTTATTATTTTGGAGTCCAATTTCTTTTCATGTGGCTAATAAGGCCTTACCTCAGCTGGACATCCCTAAATGTGAAAGTGCCTTAAACTAGTCTTTTTACCTGTTCAAAGCTCATAAGGTGTTTTTGTAACTGCTTTATTGGGTACTCTATTCAGAATGTAAGTTGCTATTTTTAATGCTTCTTTCAAGAGGGACTCAGGTAAGGTAGAATGAGTAATCATGCTCTTTACTATATCTTTAAGAGTTCTATTTCGTCTTTCAGCTACACCATTCATACTAGGTGATCCTAGCATGGTTTACTATGGGACAATACCGCATTCCTTTAGGAATTTCGCAAATGGTCCTGGACATTGTTCACCTGAGCCATCATATCTACCGTAGTACTCATCACCACGATCAGATCTGACATTTTCAATCCTTTTGTTGAGTTGATTTTCAACTTCAGCTTTATAAGTTTTGAACACGTCTAAAGACTGAGATTTTTCATGAATGAGATATAGGTACCCATAACGGGAGTAATGATCTATGAATGTTATGAAATATTGTTGACCATTCTAGGATGCCATAGAGAATGGCCCACAGATACCTGTATGAATTAATTCTAAGACGTCTGAAGATCTTTTTGCATCCAATCTCTTGGTTTTGGTCTGTTTTCCCTTAATGCAATCTACACAGACATCAAAGTCTGTGAAGTCAAGGGACTTTAAAATACCATCAGACATAAGGCGTTTAACCCTAACTTTTGAGATATGACCTAAGCGCCTATGCCATAATGATGCTGAATTTTCCTTATTTAGTTTGCGTTTAATACCACGTGATTCCACATGCAAGGTTTCATTATAGGATACAACTGTTTCTAGCAAATAAAGGTTGTCATAGGTATTTAAATAACCAGTTCCAATAACATTTGAATTTAAAGACAAATTAAGTTGATTGTTTCTGAATGAACAATAATATCCAAATTTGTCCAACGAAGAAACATAAGCTAAATTTCGTCTAAATGACAGTACAACAAAAGTGTCTTTTAAATCCAAATAAAAACCAGTTCCTAATAACAACCTAAAATGCCCAATTGCTTCCACTTTTACCGATTTTCCATCACCCACAAAGATGTGTCTTTCACCATCACTTAGCTTTCGGTAACTTAGGCAACCTTGCATAGAAACACTTATGTAAGTAGTAGCACCAGAATCTATCCTCCAAGTGTTTCTAGGTACTGAGGCTAAATTAATCTCAGAACAGACCAAATTAATAATTATACCTTTCTTTACACGCCAAGCATGATATTTGGTACAATCTTTCTTTACGTGTTCAGACTTATTACAAAAGAAACAACTCTCTGTAGCTTGTTGTTTTTTCTTTTGAGTTGGACCCTTAGCAGCTTCATTCTGATATTTTCTTTTCTTTCCTTTCTCCTTAGAGGCATTGGCCAAATGAGCACTTTTAGACTTATCACGCTTCAACCTTTCTTCCTCATGCACACAATGAGAAATGAGCTCATTTAGGGTTCATTTCTCCTTTTGACAGTTATAACTAATTTTAAATTGGTTAAACTGTGCTGGAAGTGATACCAAAACCATAAGAACAAGCAATTCCTCAGAAAGCTCGATCTTAAGTTCCTTAAGTCTTGAAGCAGTATGGAACATCTCCATAAAGTACTCCCTTACGTTTCCTTGACCCTTATACTTCATAGACATCAAAGACGTCAAAAGTGATGTCATCTCAACCTTATCGTTTTTAGAAAAATGTTTCTCAATTTCATCAAGGAAACCTTTGGCTTGAGTAATCTCTTCAGATTCTGTACTCGTAAAGGCTTCTGGAATGCTGTGTTTAATGATCATTAGACTCATACGATTTGAACGATCCCACCTCTCAAAGTCCCTCTTAATATTAGGGGTGCTTTCCGTAGTGAGAGGTGCAGGTTGTTCTTCCCTTAGTGCAAGGTCTATGTCCATACAACCAAGCACTATAAGTAAGTGCATTTTCCATTCCTTAAAATTAGTTCCATTAAGCATGGGTATAGAATTTATATTAGCAGATATTGTGGCAGTAGAAGATGAATTAGCTGTATAGAGAACAAAAAACAAGCTTAAATCAATATTCATAAGTAAACAATAAATTCAAGATAATGGCTAATCCCATCTCAAGATACCAAACACTATATATTAATATCAAGTCTTTGGGCAATAATATTAACAGTAAGCGGTACTCTTGTTGTAGCAATCAAACATTGACAATAAACTATGTCAAGCAATGAATTAATCTTTGGACTAACTTATTGCTCACATAAAATACCTTATAATTGTCACACTTTTATCACCACAGATGTCGTTGTAATTCTGCCAAATATTAACTTACCTTTGGGTCAATCAATAAACGCATGAATTAAAAAAACATATAACCATTTTAATATTTCAAATAAACTAATCTACACAAAAGATGTCACTTTGGCGGCATTTTGTTTCAACTAATTTATTTAAAATATTAGACATCCTTAATTAAAAGCTAAAATCTGAATTTATTTGTTCCAAAATATTTACCTTAATTTTATCTTTCAATCAAATTAAAAAATATATATTTATATAATTTTCCAAAACCACATACATTAAACCAATCAAAGCATGCATATATTATATATTTATATAAACAAAACATATATATGAATCAATTTCTATATATACATTTATATATATTTTTAAATGTCATATAGGATTAAAATAATGATAATCACATGCCTTGCAAATATACAGGAACTGAATCGCAATATTTTCAAATAAAGCTTAAAAACGTAGGTATCAAATAATATTACACAAATATTTTAAACTTTATAATTGAATATATTAATTCTAAAATCACCCAATTTTTTTAATATGAATTCAAAATAATAAAAAACTTTAATATGAATCTTCAAAAAACAACATATATATCCGAAATATAAAACCCATGAAATTTTATGAATCAATTATTGAAATGAAGAATCTGAATCAATTCCCAATAATTTGATACGACGAGGCTCTGATACCACTTGTTATAATTTTAAATAGTATCTAATATAAAATTAGAACTGTAAACCAGGATTTGTCATGTCAAATCATCAAGAAGAAATCAAGAACAAAACTAGATGCGGAAGCGTACCTGAATCCATGGATTCCTTGAAACTTTCTAGATCTTGAAGATTTGATCTTCCAAATTAGCACACAAGAAATTTAGAGAATATTTGCTCTCTCTTTCCTAATGGTGGGATATCAGAAAAGATATCTTGTGTGTAATTTTGGAATCATAATCCTAACATTTATAACCTTAGTATATTAGTTCTAATCAAATTCTAATTAGCCCATCATTAATTCGAATTTGATTAGAAGAGTATCTACACATATTTGACCCATACTTTATTTAATAATTAAAAGCCCAATAAAATTCTAACCAAATTAAATCACTTTTAATTTGGGCAACCTATTATGATAGTAAATTGTAACACCTCCTAACCCCAAATCGTTACCGGAACGAGGTTATGAGGCATTACCGGACATATCAGACAACTTACTAATAATTTACAATTATTAAAAATTTTCATAGTATAATATAATAATTGAGTCCCTATCTTGAATTCTCAAAGTTCAAGCACGTATTAAAAGTAGAACGGGACTTGTTCGAATATTCTAAATTTTTTTTTATAAAAATTTCGGTAGCATTTCTGCTTATTTTTACCTAAAACCTTCTGCAAATTCAAACTAAAACAACCAGCACCAATTTTTCACATTCATATAACTAATATTTATATCATTAACATAATTTCAACTTAATAACTATCATAGCATCATTCAAAATTGATTAAAAACTTCATTCATTTAACAACTTAATGTTCATGTATCAAAATATCATATACTTTTCTTACCATTTCATTTAACCATCTAAATCTTATAATTCAACCTTCACTACCCAAAGTAATATGCATATTCAAGTGACTATATAACACCTATGTACATGTCACCTTTACCCAAAAGAAAAATATACATCACCAAATTTGTGTTGGAGTCGGGAATGTTCTGGATGCTGAACCGGGACACTTGACTTCTACTAACCTGCGCACGAAAACAACCGTACGCTGAGTATGGATATACTCAGTGATATTACCATAATTCAAATTATATCAACAATAGTAAAAACATAAATATTAAAATACCTAACAATTAATGTCATATGTACTAATTCATAAATCAATGTATTTTCTCAAACTTAAATTTATATCACTTATGAATATACATTTCATACTTTTACTCTTATTCAATTTAATCCTTTTTACTAATTACTCTAAATTAAGCTAAATTTACTTAATTAAAACCTAATTAAACACACTATTAGACTCATAAATATTTTTAATAATTATTTTCGAACTTATTTCACTAAGACGGAGGCCCGATAACACACTTTTCTGGTGCCCACGGATTTTGGGTTGTTATTGGAAGTGAGTTTAGAAGTACATGCCACTGTCGAGTCGAAATTGAGTCGGGATTTTTGGATGCTAATGTATTTATTTGATTTTGTTTTATAGATAAAATGTCAGATGAAAGAATGGATAATGTTGAACAGGAAATGTATACTGGAAGTCGAGAATTAGAAGAAACTGAATCTACTACACCTAGTGTGAATCCGTTAAATAATCGATCTCCTAACGTAGGGAGAGAAAGAAATACCTCACAAGTGTTAAGAGATATAGCTGATGCATTACAGCATATAGTGAGAGCTATACCTGCTACTACATCTGTACCTACTGTCAGACAGGCCCCGATTAAAGAGGTACGAAAATATAGTGCCACGGAATTTCAAGGATTAAAAGGAGCTGATCCATCCGTTGCTAAAAATTGGATAGAAACAACAAAAAGAGTTTTGCAACAATTAGACTGCACCCCCCGAGAGAGTCTAATATGTGCTATATCACTGTTACAATGAGAAGCGTATCTCTGGTGGGAATCTGTGGTTAGACATTTGCCGGATAATCAGGTAACTTGGGACTTGTTTCAAAAAGATTTCAGAAGAAGTATATTGGGGAATTGTACATCGAAGAGAAAAAGTAAGAGTTTTTAGTGTTGAAATAGGGGAATATGTCAGTACTGGATTATGAGCGAGAGTTCTCTAGATTGAGCAGGTATGCTTTAGAATATGTTCCAACCGAGGCTGATAGTTGTAAACGATTTCTACGAGGACTACGAGATGAAATCAAGATTCAATTGGTAAGTCTCAAAATTACAGAATTTGTTGATCTGGTCGAGCGAGCAAAAATGATAGAACAAGTACTGGGCCTGGATAAAAAATCAGAAATTGGTAAATCAGCTGGGAAACGTATGGGAACTACTAGTTCTAATCCATTACCTAAGAGATTCAAAGAATCAAGAAGTGACTGGAAATCTAGTTTTAATTCAGACAGAGGTGGTAGAAGCAAAGGTAAACAGATGACAGTAACTACTAGCAGTGTGAGAGGTCCATCTCGAGGTGTAGAAATTCCAGACTGTGAGCACTACGGAAAGAAACACAGAGGAGAATGTTGGAAAGTAACTAGAGGTTGCTTTAGATGTGGTTCTACAGACCATTTTATCAGAGACTGTCCGAATACTGATAGTGCTGCACCTGTATCATCACAAAGATCAGTATCTACTGCTAGAGGCAGAGGGTCAGGTAGAGGTAATTCGGCTTCCAGAGGAGGTGCTGGTAGAAGGAGCAGTGATATTGCTACTCAGCAGTCTGAAGCCAGAGTAACAGCTAGAGCTTATGTGGTCAGAAAACGAGAAGAAGGCGATGCACATGATGTTGTTACAGGTATATTTCTATTGTATTCTGATCCTATTTATGCTTTAATTGATCCAGGTTCGTCACACTCTTATATAAATTCAAAACTAGTCGAATCGGGGAAATTAGAATCTGAAATGTCTAAAGTTTCTATAGAAGTGTCTAGCCCTTTGGGACAAACGGTGTTAGTAGATAGAGTATGTCGGAGGTGCCCGTTAATAATACATGATAAAATGTTTCTTGTGGACTTGTTGATCATGCCTTTTGGTGATTTTGATATCATTTTGGGTATGGACTGGCTATATGAACATGGGGTAGTTTTGGATTGCTATAAAAAGAGGTTTAGTATTCAGACAGAAAATGGGGATAGAATTGAAGTGAATGGCATCCGTACCAGTGGTTCGACACGCATTATTTCAGCGATGAAGGCTAATAAATTACTGCAGCCGGGTTGTCTAGCATACTTGGCATATGTTATTAATTCTGATTCAGTTGGGAGTCAGTGCAGTCAAATTAGGACTGTACGTGAGTTTCCAGATATATTCCCAGAAGAATTACCGGGCTTACCACCTGACAGAGAGGTTGAATTTGCTATTGAGGTGTATCCAGGTACAACACCAATTTCTATACCTCCGTATCGAATGTCGCCCACTGAGTTGAAAGAGTTGAAGGTGCAGTTACAAGATTTACTAGATCGTGGATTTATTAAACCAAGCATTTCACCCTGGGGAGCTCCAGTGTTGTTTGTTAAAAAGAAAGATGGTTCTATGCAGTTATTCATTGATTATTGACAGTTGAATAAAGTGACGATCAAGAACCGGTATTCGTTGCCTCGTATAGATGATTTGTTTGATCAGCTTAAGGGAGCTTCAGTATTTTCAAAAATTGATTTGAGATCCGGGTATTATCAGCTGAAGGTGAAGGAAAGTGATGTGTCTAAAACTGCTTTCCGTACTCGTTATGGCCATTATGAATTTTTGGTAATGCCATTTGGATTGACCAATGCCCCAGCTGCTTTTATGGATCTGATGAACCGTATTTTCCAGCCGTACTTAGATCAGTTTGTAGTGGTTTTCATTGATGATATATTGGTATATTCGAAGACAGAGGCAGAACATGATCAGTATCTTCGAATAGTTCTACAAATTTTACGAGAAAAACAACTATATGGAAAGTTCAGTAAATGCGAGTTCTGGTTATCAGAAGTGGTATTTCTGGGACATGTAGTATCTGCAGATGGAATCCGAGTTGATCCTAAAAAGATCGAAGCAATTATTCAGTGGAAGACGCCAAAGAATGTATCGGAGGTACGTAGTTTTCTTGGTTTAGCTGGGTATTACAGAAGATTTGTAAATGGATTTTCAAAGATAGCTTTGCTGATGACCAAGTTGCTGCAGAAGAATATTCCTTTTATTTGGGATGATCAGTGTCAGAAAAGTTTTGAAACATTGAAGCGAATGTTAACCAAGGCACCAATTTTGACATTGCCAGAATCGGGTAAAGATTTTGTAGTGTATAGTGATGCTTCTTTGAATGGTTTGGGTTGTGTATTGATGCAGGATGGGAAGGTAATAGCCTATGCATCTCGTCAATTGAAACCACATGAAAGGAATTATCCCACTTATGATCTTGAGTTAGCAGCTGTGATTTTTGCATTGAAGATTTGGAGACATTATCTTTATGGTGAAAAATGCTACATCTATACTGATCATAAGAGTTTGAAGTATCTTCTTTCTCAGAAGGAATTGAATTTGAGACAAAGGCGTTGGATAGAGCTTTTGAAAGATTATGATTGTGTTATAGACTATCATCCGGGAAAAGCTAATGTTGTAGCTGATGCATTAAGCAGAAAAGCTGTAATTGAATTAAGAGCAATGTTTGCACGGCTTAGTATCAGTGAGGATGGGAGTCTTTTGGCCGAATTGAGAGTAAAACCGGTAATGTTTGATCAGATTAGATCAGCTCAGTTGGAGGATAACAAATTATTGAAAAAAAGAGAGATGGTACAGAATGGCACAGCAGAAAATTTTAGTATTGATGATTGTGGATGCTTGAGGTTTCAAAATCGGATTTGTATTCCAAATACTTCTGAGCTTAAAAAGTTGATTCTACGAGAAGCTCATGATAGTTCATTTGCTATGCACCCCGGAGGCACGAAAATGTATCGAGATTTAAGAGAATTATACTGGTGGCCAGGGATGAAAAGAGACATAGTAGAATTTGTAAGTAAATGTTTGACTTGTCAACGGGTAAAGGCAGAACATCAGGTTCCTACTGGATTGCTTCAGCCTATTAATATTCCTGAATGGAAATGGGATCGCATCACGATGGATTTTATTACGGGATTACCGTTGTCAGCAAGCAAAAAGAATGCTATTTGGGTGATAGTTGATAGACTTACCAAGTCAGCACATTTTATAGCAGTCAGGACTGATTGGTCGTTGCAGAAGCTTGCAGACGTGTATATTCGAGAAATTGTTAGACTACATGGCATTCCGATATCAATAATTTCAGATCGAGATCCTCAGTTCACATCGAGATTTTGGAGACAGTTACATGAGTCGTTGGGTACTAGACTTAGTTTCAGTACAGCTTTTCATCCCCAAACTGACGGACAGTCCGAACGGGTAATTCAGGTACTAGAAGATATGCTTCGAGCTTGTATTATTGAGTTTGAAGCAGGTTGGGAGCAATATTTGCCACTAGCTGAGTTTGTCTATAATAATAGTTTCCAATCTAGTATTCAGATGGCTCCGTATGAAGCGTTATATGGTCAAAAATATAGATAATCAGTATGTTGGACGGAGTTGAATGAAAGAAAAATAATTGGGCCGGAATTGATTCGTGAAACAGAAGAAACAATCAAGAAGATTCAACAGAGATTAAAAGCAGCTTTTGACAGACAAAAATCTTATGCTGATCTGAAACGTCGGGACATTGAATATTCAGTTAGAGATAAAGTGTTTCTCAAAGTTTCTCCTTGGAAAAAAGTATTAAGATTTGGCCGAAAAGGAAAGTTAAGTCCTCGGTTTATTGGACCATATGAAGTTATAGAGAGAGTTGGACCAGCTGCTTACCGATTAGCTTTACCTCCGGAATTACAACAAATTCATGATGTTTTTCATGTTTCCATGTTACGAAGGTATCGATCGAATCCATCTCATATTATCTCTACTGAAAACATTGATATTAGACCAAATCTGTCATATGAAGAGGAACCAGTTCAAATACTAGCTCGAGAAGTGAAAGAATTAAGAAACAAACGAGTCCCTCTGGTAAAAGTACTGTGGAGAAGCCATAGTGTAGAAGAAGCAACGTGGGAGCCAGAGGAAACTATGAGATCACAGTATCCTCACTTATTTTCAGGTAAAATTTCGAGGACGAAATTTTTTAAGGGGGGAGGAAATGTAACAACCCAAAATCCGTGGGCACCAGAAAAGTGTGTTATCGGGCCTCCGTCTTAGTGAAATAAGTTCGAAAATAATTATTAAAAATATTTATGAGTCTAGTAGTGTGTTTAATTAGGTTTTAATTAAGTAAATTTAGCTTAATTTAGAGTAATTAGTAAAAAGGATTAAATTGAATAAGAGTAAAAGTTTAATTATAGATTAAAGAAAAATTAGAAGGACTTAAGAGGAAATTAAACCATTTCCTATAGCTGAGGCGGTTTAACGTGGAAAATATCAAAGATTTTATTGATTAAAAAAATATATATTTATTTAATAATTAAGTATATTATATTATATTATTATATATAAAAGAAACAAATAAGTTAAAAGAAACAAAATGAAAGCAAACGAAACAGAGAAGAACAGGGGAGAAAGAAAGGAAAGAAGAAAGAAAAGGGGAAATAAGGTTTATGAAGCTTGGAGTTAATTGGTAAGCTCAATCAAGTCCTTTTCTCATAATTTTGATATTTTAGAAGTCTTAAAACAAGTTTTTGATGAAATTAAGTTGTTAGTTTGGAAGTTCTTAGGTTTTTAAACAAAGTTCATGTTGAATAAAATGATGAAATAGGGGTTTAATTGAATGAAATTCAAGTTAGAATAGATATAAGGATTGAATTGCAAAGTAAGCTATAAGTTTTGTGTTTTAGGGATTAAATTGAGGAAAATTCGGAATGAAGAAAATATGTTGAAAATTTAATAGTTAAATTTGAGTTTAAATGAAATTTGAATAGGAATAAGGTGTGAATTGGTGTTATAAATTTGGTTATTAACATTTTACATCAAAACAGTTTTGGGAAGTAGCAATGGTCTGACTTTGAAAATTCACTAAAAATTTTATAAATTGAACTAGAGGATGAACAAAATATGGAATTAAAGCTTATTGAGTCTAGTTTCTTATAGTAGAAACAGTGTAAGCAATTAATTGATGAATCAAGAGATATTTGAAATTTTGTAATACTGGTTCGGGGTGATTTCGAGATGCCCTGTTTTAACTTTGAAAAATCATTAAAAATTGTACAAAAATTATTATGGAGTGTAATTTATATATGTGAACTCCTTAATGAATCTAGTTTCAAAATAAATAAACAAGAGCCTTATTCGAGTTCTGTACAATGAGATAATTTATTATTAGTAGAGAGAGGTCAGAACTGTCAAATGAAATAACAGGGGAGTATTTAACGAATAAACTGTACTAAATGGCTAGACCAAAAATTCTGAAAATTTTATGGTTAGAAGATATATGAGTCCAATTTTAATGAAAATTTATGGATATTAATTTGGAGTTTCGTACCTCAAGATATAAATAATTTAGTAACAATGACTCAAGTAGACAGCTTAATGGTGAAATTATATATATACATTAAAAATGGTTAAATTTGCATGTTTAGGCTCATGAATTAAATTGAATCATGTTGTATTGATGATTATAAATTATTATTTTCGTAGCCGATAAAGAACCTGAAGCATCAGCATCGAAAGGAAAGGAGAAAGTCATCGAGGACTAAAACGGGAGAATTACGGTGTGTATTACTATAATTCGAATTTTAATTATTATTGATTGCTGAATTTTTTTATTGTTATGTATGGTAAGTAAGACTTGAGGTAAGTATGTGAAATTGATATGAATATCGAGTGAAAATGAAAGTGATGCAAATTGAATCAAATTGAATTGAATAAGTGAATTATGGAATATGTAATTATTTGAAAAGCGTATTGATTGAAAAATGATTGGTGATTTGAATTGTGAATTGAAAGTGATATAGGATTGAGAAAGTGAATTGAATACCCTATTAACTAGTCGGGCTGAGTCGGATATAGTTGGCATGCCATAGGATTGGAAGTGTTCAGGGATACTTCGACCTCGAGTCGATGAGACACTGGGTGTCACTATATTTCTTCGGATAGATTCGATGAGGTACCAGGTACCAACTTTACTTCGGCTAGGCCGATGAGACACTGGGTATCAACTATTACTTCGAACTATCCGATGAGGCACTGGGTGCCATATTGGTGTGTTTGGTTGGATCCGTGTATCCGCCAAAGTCCGAGTTACGTTAATAGGGTGAAAAATTGAAATGTGAATTTGAGGCATTGAAACGAGAAAAATAAATTGAATTACGAATTGAAATTGGAATTGTGATAATAAGAGAAAAGTATGAAATGTATATTCATAAGTGATATAAATTTAAGTTTGAGAAAATACATTGATTTATGAATTAGTACATATGACATTAATTGTTAGGTATTTTAATATTTATGTTTTTACTATTGTTGATATAATTTGAATTATGGTAATATCACTGAGTATATCCATACTCAGCGTACGGTTGTTTCCGTGCGCAGGTTAGTAGAAGTCAAGTGTCCCAGTTCAGCATCCAGAACATTCCCGACTCCAACACAAATTTGGTGATGTATATTTTTCTTTTGGGTAAAGGTGGCATGTACATAGGTGTTATATAGTCACTTGAATATGCATATTACTTTGGGTAGTGAAGGTTGAATTATAAGATTTAGATGGTTAAATGAAATGGTAAGAAAAGTATATGATATTTTGATACATGAACATTAAGTTGTTAAATGAATGAAGTTTTTAATCAATTTTGAATGATGCTATGATAGTTATTAAGTTGAAATTATGTTAATGATATAAATATTAGTTATATGAATGTGAAAAATTGGTGCTGGTTGTTTTAGTTTGAATTTGCAGGAGGTTTTAGGTAAAAATAAGCAGAAATGCTGCCGAAATTTTTATAAAAAAAAATTTAGAATATTCGAACAAGTCCCGTTCTACTTTTAATACGTGCTTGAACTTTGAGAATTCAAGATAGGGACTCAATTATTATATTATACTATGAAAATTTTTAATAATTGTAAATTATTAGTAAGTTGTCTGATATGTCCGGTAATGCCTCATAACCTCGTTCCGGTAACGGTTTGGGGTTAGGAGGTGTTACAGGGAACTTGTCCCATTAGCTGAAGGTGCAAAACCAATTGGTTGTAAATGGATATTTAAAACCAAGAGGGATACAAATGGTAATATGGAGAGGTATAAGGCGCTTCTTGTAGCTAAAGGATATACTCAGAAAGAAGGTATTGATTTTACAGAAACTTTCTCTCCAGTTTCATCGAAAGACTCCTTCAGAATAATTATGGTGCTTGTTGTTCATTTTGATCTTGAGTTACATTAGATGGATGTTAAGACTGTGTTTCTTAATGGTGACATTGAAGAAACAATTTATATGGTGCAACCAGAAAATTTTGAGTCGAAAGACTCAAAGAATATGGTTTGCAAATTGACAAAATCCCTCTATGGGCTCAAACAAGCTTCCCGTCAATAGTACCACAAGTTTCATCAAATAATTGTTTTGTTTGGTTTGAGATGAATATTGTTGATGGTTGTGTGTATCACAAATTCAATGGGAGTAAGTACATATTTTTTGTTCTATATGTTGATGACATTTTGCTTACCACTAATGATATAGGCTTATTGCACGAAACCAAGAGGTTTTTATCTAAGCATTTTGAGATAAAAGATCTTGGGGACACCTCTTTTGTTTTAGGAATTCAGATACATCGAGATCGATCTCGAGGTATTCTTGGATTATCACAAAAGAGCTATATTGATAAAGTACTCAAAAGGTTTGGCATGCAAAATTGTAGACTAGGTGACACCCCTGTCGCTAAAGGAGACAAATTTAGTCTTACTCAATGCCCTAAAAGTAACCTTGAAATTCAGAAAATGCAAAAGATTCTCTATGCATCAGCTGTTGGGAGTTTAATGTATGTTCAAGTATGTATGCTTCTTGACATTGCGTACATTATTGGGATGTTAGACAGATATTTAAGTAACCCTGGTATAAACCATTGGATAGCAGCCAAAAGGGTTATGAGATATCTTCAGAGAACAAAAGATTACATGCTTACTTATAAGAGATTAGATCTTTGGAGGTCGTAAGGTATTCTGATTCTGATTTCACTGGATGCCAAGATAGTAGGAAATCTACATCAGGTTATATTTACCTATTAGTCGGAGGAGCTATATCTTGGAAAAGTGTCAAACAGAAAATTGTAGCTTCGTCCACTATGGCAGCAGAGTTTGTAGCATGCTATGAGGCATCAAACCATGGAATATGGTTGCGGAACTTTGTCACAGGGCTGCGCATTTTGGAGAATGTAGAAAGACCACTCAAATTATTTTGTGACAATAAGTCAGCAGTGCTGTATTCCAATAACAACAGGAGTTCATCTAAGTCAAAGCATATTGACATAAAGTTCTTAGTTGTAAAAGAAAGAGTGCAAAATGGTCAAATATCCATAGAGCACACTAGGACAAACTCCATGATAGCGGATCTGCTTACAAAAGGTTTACTACCCAAGGTCTTTCATTAGCACACTGCTCACGTAGGTGTTACATTGTTTGAGGATATCATGATTTAGTAGGAGTTTATATTTCAGACATTTATGTATTTGGTTGTTTCCTGATCAGAAATGAAGTATTCAGTTTATTCACTCTGTTTATTATTTTGAAATTGACCTCACTTAAGTTTGAAGAGGACCAGTCAGAAATAGACATGTTTAGATCATATTGCATGTAATTTCCATGCTACACATCCATACTTGATCTATGTCATTTGGTTGTGTTAATATACATGATCATGGACGAATTTAGTTACGATATATGTAACGAAAGTCGCCTTGGTTCTATGTTAACATAATTAATGGACGAGATTGTTCGGAATACCTTTTGGATATGATAGTAAAATTTTGAGCTCATAAGGTTATTTAATGACATGTAATTATAAAGTAATTAGTATATATGTGTGGTCCAAGTGGGAGATTGTTGGAAATTTTGGACATCAAATATATAATAAGGATAATAACATGTTACTATTTACTATCATGATAGGTTAACGCAAATTAAAAGTGATCTAATTTGGTTAGAATTTTATTGAACTTTTAATTATTAAATAAATTATGGGTCAAATATGTGTAGATACTCTTCTAATCAAATTCTAATTAATGATGGGCTCATTAGAATTGATTAGAACTAATATACCAAGGTTATAAATATTAGGGTTATGGTCCCTAAATTACACACAATATATCTTTTCTAATATCCTATCATTAGAAAAGAGAGAGCAGATATTCTCTGAATTTCTTGTTTGCTAATTTGGAAGATCAAATCACCAAGATCCAGAAAGTTTCAAGGAATCCATGGATTCAAGTAAGCTTTCGCATCTAGTTTTATTCTTGATTTATTCTTGATGATTTGACATGACAGATCCTGGTTTACAGTTTTAATTTTATATTAGATATTATTTAAAATTCTAACACGCCACTATCTAACACATTAAAACCACCTAAAAAACCTATCATTTGCAGGACAACCACTACGTCGCCACTGGACCTATCCCTTAAAAATCTTCCATTGCATCAAGTTGAAAAAAATGAGACCAAATGACTCAGTTAAGATCTATCTAGGGAACCGACATCATGAACCGCCAAAGATCCTAGAGCCCCCACCACTGAAGTTGCTTGTAGAGATTTCCAACCACCAAGTCCTTGGAGAGGTTTATTTCATCAATAATAACAGAGAGAGGGAGGGCGACAATGGCAAAGTGTCCAGCCGCTCTGACGACTAGATCTAAAGGTGTGTTTGTAACAACCCGAAAGTCAATGGTATCAGAAAATGCAATTTCGAGATCCCATTTTCGTAAACCAATAAAAATATGTACAGATTTACATTATAGGTGAATTAAATTTTGGATAAGTAATTTAGCCGAAATTGTGGTTAATTAGTACCTACGAACTAAATTGTAAAGTGCAATTGCTATATATTTTTAATTAAAAAATGGATTGAGGACTTAAATAACAATTAACCAAAGGTCTAAAATAGAAAATAAACCATAAATAAACATTAGGAAGTGGACGATAATATCAAATGAAGACTAATTTAAGTAATTGGAAATTAATTAAAATAAAACGTGGTTTATTATTTAGTTATGTTTTAACTTAAGTATAAAAGGCAAATTGTTGGTGGAGGGACGGAAAATTGCATCTCTTCCAACCAGCCAAGGAAAGAAAAGGAGGAGAAAACCTCCATTGTTGTACCTTCAAGGTTTAATTCAACAATTTGGTTAGTGTAATTTAGTCATTTTATTGTAATACGCTTGTATGGAAGAATTGTAGGTTTTATGCACACTAATTTTTTAGATACAGTATATGAAGTTGCGACGTTAATTGTTGGTCATTGCGACGAAGGTTAGATTCCAGACCACAGCGCAATAAGGAATCCCATCGTCCCGACATAATTTTATAGTTTGTCATGTCATGACGAGAAATTTCCTCACATCACGACGTCGGATATTTAGTAATCATATTGGATTTTAACTAAATCTAGAGTCGAATTAGCTTAGATCTTTAAACGGGAAACAAAGCTAGTTCTCTTAGCCCTTGCTTGGTAGAGTGAAAAGATAAAAAATAAATTGAAAGAATAGAAAAATAATATGATAGAAAATATAATTTTTCTTCCCATATAGGTATATTAAGTTAGAAAGATGAAAATTTGCATATTGTATATTAGAGTTGAAAAATGAAAAGAAAGAAAATAATCTAAAAAGAAATGCATATTTTGAACTAACATACATCACTTCATTTTCTCTCATTTTATCATTCTAACTTGGGTTGATTTATTTTTATATATCATGGTAGAAAATAATAATCTCTTCTATTTTATTTCCTCTCTACCAAACACATTTAAAATTTAATTTTTTTTCCTCTTTTTCATCCTTATCTTCATTTTTTTCATCCACAAAACTGAAACCCTAAACTTTACTTTTAAAAAAAAAACATCAAATTTCTTATCAGGTGATTTAATATCCATATATATTGTTACTTCGTTGGTACAAATTTAGTTTGGTCAATAAAGTTAGGCTATGTGTCCATTAATTCTAATTTGAAGAAAGTGAGTTGAAAACTTTGAAATTAAATTGCAAGCTACTTAATTATGGAGACGCAAATATTGTTTCTACACATATATGTATATATCACTCAATTGTTCCGTGATTCACTGCATTTATGATAAGACCTTCACACGTCGTTTAATTTGATTGTGTCCTTAAAAGTGAATTGGGATGGAAGCTAGCTTGAATGCACACATCAACTTTATTACGGGGTGTTTGGTAAATAATTTTTTTGGTCTTTCTTAATTGATTTGGGTATAATCAAAGGATTGGATAATCAAATCCTTTAATTATAGTGCTTGGTGAATGGAGGTTTGCAAAAATTTGTTAAGCTAAAACCTCTAAAAAAAGCTGAAATGAACAACTTTTTTCACAGCTAAAATCTCCTACTTACTAATTAATTTTCATATTGGATGTTTATTTAAATAAAAATTACTTGTGCAAATAAGGAATTTAAGAAATTTTAAAAATATTCACTAATTAATTTCTATAATGAATGTTTTAATTCTTTGGTAATAGTATTTTATTTCAATAATTTCACTCAATAAAGACTAAAGTATTATAAGCAAATAAATACTTAACAATAAAATGTGTCATGCCCTTATTTATCATTTTATACATATTAATTTTCAACTATCAGTTAAGTTTTACTAAACACTCTAAAATAAACCGCTAATAAAATCAATTAATCAAATTAATTAATAAAATCAATTAATCAAACCAATCGCCGCAATCAATAATTAATTATCATCTATCAGTAGTACTATTATTTCTAAATTATATATCTCTATTAATGTTATTATGGTTGCTTTTTGAGTTCAGTAGGATTTTGTTTATGTTATTTTTTATTCATGGTCTCTCTTTGTACATATCAAACAACCAATCTTAGTATTTTTCATAAAATATTTAATAAACCTTAAAGGGCTATTTAAAAAAATCATGATTTGGTCATATTAATGTTTCGAAATTTTATTATTTTAACCATTTCTTGTCATTTAACTGTAGTCATATTGAATATAATTTTTTTTAGAATAAATCTTAAAATTATATATAAATTTTAGTTTAACGTGTAATTTTATAAATAAAATTTTGATTTTATTTAATTTTCATAAATTATTAACATAATTATTGATATAATATTATTTTTATGTTTATATATTGCATGCACATATAGTTATATTTATCTAATATAAAAATAAATTGATGTATTTATTTTTATTGTGCATGATTGAATCAAAATTAAAGTTTTATATATACATTTAAACCACAACCAAAGTTTCATGTGTATAATTACATCAAATTAAAGTTCAAGTATAATTTTGAGATTTATCTTGATATCATTTGGTATTTCGATGTCATGATGTCAATCGATTTTTAAAGATTGAGTTACAAAGAAATTTTAAATTTATAAAGTGATGATGATTGAATTGAGCTACAAAATTAATTTAATTAAGAATACATGTTTTTATCAAAATAATCATTTAAGTGGGATGAATTTGAGTGAGACTAAATTTAATTTGGTTGAAATTAGAGTATTCATCATTGATAGTAGTGACTAATTCTTTCATTGCGGGTGTTTTTCAAAGAGATAAATGATAGATCATTAAGTTTACTAGTTATGTACCCATTATTCCCAGTTATATATGTGAATTGAGACGAGTGGCACCAATAAAATTATTACCAAAAAAAGAGCATATACGGAATTCACTGTAACTGAATAAGACAAGACCAAAATGCAAAGATTAAAGGAAAGAAAGAAAGAAATGGTCCAGCAAGCATAGCATATGTGTATGAATGTATGTATATGTTTAGTCTAGCATTGCTGATGGGGTGGATTCGTCAACAAAGTGGAAATATGGTAGCCAAATTTTCCGACGTGAAGCGCGTAAGCGGTGTCGTCGGCTTCACGCAATTATCTTTGCACCAACAACTTCATATTTTCACACCAATATTAACACAATTTGACTACGTGGACTGCTTAAGTATATTATCATATATCTTATGGATAATGTGTTTATTATTATACAGGCTTAAATTTAAACTCCCAAAAACGACAGCGTGGCGAAAAGGAAATGGACACATGGGGTTAAAAAGGTAAATAGAGAAGCAGGGGAAGGGTAACTGTTATGGAATCGTCCTTGGTCCTACATACACCACATGCAAATGCAGGACAGAGACGTGTGGGAACCAGCTGTGTTGTTAAATTAGTTCGTACGGTACGGTGCATCTGGTCGCTTTGCTTTTGCTTCATTTGCTGCTCTCTCTCAACCGGTGGGTGACTTTTCCACACCACTTTCTTCTCAATTTTTCACTATTCGTACTCCACCCACAAAAAAATAATTCACTATTCGTACACTTGGTGCATCAAACTTCGTAGTCTTGCCCACTATTTTTATATGTATTGAAGAATTTTTAATAAAAATATCTAAAAAACTAAAAAGAGAAATTGGCTTTTCTCAAGCAGATTTTAACTTCACTACCAGGAAAGCGATACGATTGATCTCAAACACATCGAAAAGCTCAAATCAGACAATAATCAAAGACAGCATATGCATGTTTGACATAAAATTAAGCCATACCAGACGAGCAAATAACACTTGTAACAGGCCTTTACCGCTTGAAAGAGAAATTGATTATGTTTACGAGTTATTTCAATTAAGTAACACAAAGTTTCCTTTAATAGCTTAATTTGTTGGAATTCAAACTTGATTCAATAATAATCAAATTAGATTAAAAAAAATTACAAACCAAACTTGAGTAGCATAGAAGATAAGCACTAGTTTATTATTAACCCATTAGCTAGGGGCATTCATCCTACAACCCACGTCATGAGTTCTAATCATAAAGATTGCCTGCTTATGATGCGTGCGTGTGGTGGTAGTAATTTACTACTACAAGTGGTGTATGAGTTGTATAAAAAAAACATTAATTTAATCCTTATTCATAGTCTCATGATTAACATGGTATTCATAAATCACATAATCTCCTTAATTTTTTGAAAATTTATATCATATACTATTAATAGAAATTTTAAATTCTACAAACAACATTAAAATAATGACGATATCTCCATTCACTTACAAAAAGAAATATACACATAGTGACAACATTATATCGACTTTATAAGTAAGGGGATATGCTTTTTCCATTCAATAAAGGTGATAAGTAAGAGAATCTACTAATCTCTAAGAAAAGAAGCAGAGCCACTAAAAAGGTGAGGTTAGTAAAGGAGGATCCTCTAACAATCTTGAAATGATTATAGATTCTCAATGTGTGAATGTGTCCGTTAAAGTCAAACTTCTAAATCTCTCGAGAATAGGCAGAAATATAAATGGCCCTACGGGGGAAAAGGACATTGAGTTACAAGAAGGCGATGTAATAATGAATTTCATGGATGGATCCCTTCGTAAAATTCTTTAAACAACTTCATCTTCTCATAGAACGAAATATGTCCTACACTATGATTATAAAATTTCTAAGCTAGAGGATCGTTTTTAATGCACACTTGAATAAAATACATTTTTGCCTATAAAAACCTACTCGAATCTTCTTGTTAATTGACTTTGAAAATGACTAATTGGAAAAAAAATAATTTAAAAAATGGTTATTATAGGTGCAACGAAAGTTTAATTTCTTTTTTCTAAAAACTAAGGTCTTTTGTGATATTTATAGTAATAACCTTAACTAGAATTATACCCGTATTTTGTGTAAAGAAAACTTAAATTGATCCTGGCTTTCAACCTAGCAATCTTTTTTGCTATTCTCGTACCATGAATCATGTCAAGTGTGGGCTTGACCAACATAAACCAAAAACACAGAAAGTAAACAATTTACTTACTTGTAATAGGAAAGTAAGATCTCTCTATAAACCTTAAATTAATTCTCAAGTCATTTTTATACTTAGCGAAAAAACGCATTCACTGCAAATAGCGATTCATGCGATCTATTTCTCTTATTTCACCGTTTCTATTATTTTTCATTTATTGGTTCTACATGCAATTCGTCAAGTGTGGAATGATATTGCATATTGCAGAAGTCATATATCCAATGTACCAGCTTTTGGTTCCTTATCTATTTGAACTCAGGCTTTCTATAACACCCCTAACTCATATCCGTCGTCAGAACAGGGTTACGGAACATTACAGAGATTTAAAGATCAAATACAGATATTTCATATCACTTAGTATTCACACAAAAAATCGATCATATTCAATCATATTGTCCTCTATATGAGCCCTCGAGGCCCATAATGCACACTAGAAACAAGTTGGGACTAAACCGGGTAGTCAGATAAATTTTCGCAAAATCTTAAAATTTTATCAAGGTACAGAGGGCACACGCCAGTGTGGTTAGGCCATGTGGCTCATACGACCAAGTGACATGCCCGTGTCTCATGCCGTGTGGGCATTCAAAATAGAGCACAGGTCGTGTCCCAGCTCGTGCTCGTACCCCTGTAATTTTTTAACTTAGGTCACACGGCCAAGTCACACGCCCGTGTGTAGGCCGTGTGAACATGAAAATTTACATTAAACAGGTGCAAGGATTATACGGTCAAGCCACATGCCTGTGTGCCAGGCCTTGTGGTCAATTTTGAGCATTTTGTTTTGAAATTTTTAAGATGTAGGAGACACGCCCATCTGCTAGGCAATGTGTCACACACGACAGAGACACATGCCCGTGTCTTTGCCCATGTGGACAAAATAGGGCTATTTCCAAACCATATTTCTCACCCAATTTTTTCCTTCTACCTGCATAAACACTTAAACATATTCTTAAGCCAATATAATACATCCAAATTAAGCCAATACCAAGTATCATATATGACATATTAATACATATGACCAAGTCTTCATTTTTTTTATCAAGTTAATCTAATACATGTAAAAACATCTTTGTACCTAATATGCCATTTAATCCATTCATTAATTTATCCATATAATTTCTATCACTCATCCATTTCAAACACATATCAACCATGTATTGACTCTTATATACTCTACAAATCAGATATTTCACAAGTCATTCCAATGGCTAGTTACAATCAAATCACATGCATACCATTAATGACCTAATTTAACTTATACATGCCATTATAACCAAAAATAATTTACTAATTATACTAAAATAAGCTGAGGGATTGTGTGATGTTGCTCCAACCAACTTTTAACCAAAATGAGCTTCTGAATTACTATAAAATAGAGGAAATAAAACAGAGTAAGCATTTAATGCTCAGTAAGTTCGTATAACATGGAATTTAACTTAATATTATTTCACACATAAGGTAAGCATACAAAGCATACTCAAAGAAGATGGTTAAATGCCTTAGCATATATCCTCATCAAACATGTTAGACACATATTTCATATAAATGTCAAGGAACATGTATGAGCTCAACAATATCAAGTTTCCATGTTCATAACTTTCCACTTCTTATATTCATATATCAATTCCATATACTTTGTAACACCCTTTACCCTTAATTAATGCTGGAACAGGGTACGAGGCATTACCAGACTTAAACACAATAAAACATACGCAAATCGTGATCATAAAACTTCATTCCAAATTAAATATTATTCAAACACATTCTTAAAGTCCCTTATACAGGACTATGAGGCCTAAAATATTCGTTAGAGATAATCCGAGACCAAACCGAAAACTTTAAGAGCTCTGAGATAACTTAAGAAAATTTTATCTTGAAACAGGGCCACACGCCCGTGTGAATAAGGACACGCCCGTGTGGGTAGGCCGTGTGGTTATACACGCCTGTGTTCCAAGCCCGTGGAGCTCTCTGACTTACATTCAAGAAGAAACTCGAGTCACACGACCTGAGCACATGCCCGTGTTGCTAGGCTGTGTGATTATTAAATTTCACAATTAAGGTGCAGACTTCATACGGCTGCATCACACGGCCATGTTGGATCCTGTGTGAGTCACACGGCCAAGCTACACTCTTGTGTGCTAGGCCGTGTGCCCAAACCTAGACATCCTGTTTCTCATTTTTAAGCTACAGGGGACACACGATCTTATCATATGCCCATGTTGTAGGTTATGTGTCACACACGGCCTAAACTCACGCCCGTGTGTCTACTCGTGTGGACGAAAATAGGCCATTTAAGGCCACATTTCTTACCCTTTTTTATATCACCTGCACAAAATCACATTTATACACTAATAGAGTCCAACCAATCAATTATTTCAAGAAAAAATATGTATATTTCATTTTCAAACACAAACATTACATTCAACTTACTTATATATTTAATCATTCATACAATTACATTATCAAATCAACCCCTAAACATGCCATATAAGTCAAAAAGTTGTTTAGCAAAATCTACTGGAATAAATCTGGATAGTGTGATCCTTGATGTAGATCTGATCCTCCGTGTGTATATAAGTCAATCTACAAAAAAAATAACATACACAAGTAAGCTTATAGAAGCTTAGTAAGCTCATTGGCATAGAAACATAAATCTTCCCGAACATTGTACACAATCATATAACTTTTAATTTAACTAATTCTTCCTGTAAATCACAAAATCATTAATAAGCTCATTTGAATAATTTCCATGTTGCTATTCACGAATTTAACTCATATGGGCCCATTTCTCATTTACTTCCATAGTTAAATTAGGGAACAATAATGGAATTGAGTGTCTCATTATCACATTGCCATAGTAAAACATGGACTTGCACATAGTCACATATCACACACTGAAGCCATAGCCCTGTCATGGTCTTAAACGGATCACATATCATACCGATGTCATATCCCAGATATGGGCTTATACGAAGGCACGTTATCACATCATACTGATGCCATAGCCCAGCCATGGTATTATATGAGAGTACATATCACAATGCACCGATGTCATAGCCCAGCTTTGGTCTTATACGGGTGCACAAATCACAATGTACCAATGCTATAGCCCAGCTATGGTCTTATACGGGTGCACATATCACATCTATTCCGTCAATTCATCATGTTCATTAAATGAAAGCACTCAAAACCATTGCTCCGAATAATTTGCACTTTTAGTTAAATATCATTTGGTAATTAATACAATTTGATAGTGTTCATCTTCAATAAGATACCTTAGTAATCATAATATTTTCATAATAAAACATTAAACTTTACCATATGAACTTACTTGGGCTGATTTGCAAAAATCATAGAATTTTCAATGACTATTCTTGTAATTTCTCCTTTCCACGATTCCCTTCATTTTCTTGATCTATAATTATAAAATCATTCCCTCATTAGCATCTAATTCAATTATATTCTCACAATTTATGCCATTTAATTTTCAAAATTATACTTTTACCCCAAACTTTCTAAATTGTTACAATTTAGTCCCTGCTCAATTTATTCATCAATTGAATTAATTTCTCTCAAATAACACTTTATTTAAACATTATAATCTATTTCACAGTCTTTGATACACAAAGTTTCAACATAAAACCCTAATTACAACAGCTTTCACAATTAGGTTCTAAAAATCAATTCCTATAAAAATCTCTTCCTAAAATCATCATATAATAAAATTAGAACCCCAATTCCATACTAAATCATCAAAAACTTTCAGTTCTTACTCATGGAAACTTTCTAAATCATTTATAAAAGCAAAAATTAATGGATTAGATAATAGGACCTAGTTGTAAAAGTCTCAAAATCACAAAAATTACAAGAAATAATCAAGAATTGAGCTTACATGTAGTAAAAATATGAGAGACCAGCTTAAGAAAACCCTTCAATGGTGTTTTTGCTGGAGAGGATGATGAAACATAAGGAAAATTCTAGATTTCATGATTTAATTCAATTTTTTTAACTATTAAATTTTAACTAAATTACCAATTTACCCTTAGTTCACACCATTTCTCAGCTAATACTTACATAACTGTCCAGCCCATTTTATTTTGGGCCAATTTGCTCATTGATCCATCTTATTTATTATTTAAGCTATTTAATCACTTCTCACAGTTTTACATATTATTCAATTTAGTCCTTTTTCTTCAATTAACTATCAAAATGATAAAATTTCCTAACTAACACTCCATAAATATTTTTAGAAATATTTATGGCTCAGTTTATAAATTTGAGGTCTCGGTACCTTGTTTTTTTGTCTCATTTTTTATCTACAAATTTCCTTTAATTCATAATTTCACTAAAAAATATTTCTAAAACCACACTTAACTTTTACTTACTAATATCTAAACTCACATGTCGGATTTAGTGATCTCAAATCACTATTTTGATATCATTGAAATTTGGGTCGTTACATACTTCATGTATATACAGATAATGATTCGCTTTGAATTCATTTTTTTTTCATATCAAGATTTTGTCCTTTGAATCATTTAAAATATCAATGGATACCCGGGTAGTACATTCAAAGTGTACAAATCTGTAATCCATCAATTCATATTCGGGAATGCTTATGTGAGCACATAAACAGGAAGTTCTCTCTCGAGTCATATAACGGGAAACTCATGTGAGTTATGTAACGAGAAGCTTATCCAGGCTGTATAATGGGAAGCTCATAAGAGCCATAATTAGGAAGCTCATACGAGCCAATAACGGGTAGCTTCGAAGAGCCATTAATTAGAAAGCTCGGAATAGCCATATTAGGAAGCTCCGAAGAGTCATTAATCAGGAAGCTCTCAAAGAGCCTTTAATCGGGAAGCTCCGAAGAGCCATATATCGGGACGCTTTATAAGAGCTGTGGTGTGTCCACAACACATGTAGGATCACAACAGATCGGGATGCTTCAAAGAGTTATCAATGGGAAGATCGCAAGAACCATATAACGGGAAGCTTGAGAGGGCTAAAAATGGGACGCTCTTTCGAGATATGGTGTGTCCGCAACATATGCAGGACCACAACCAATTTGGGAACCCTGTATCCATTGAAATTTCATCTATTCAAACGGAACTTAACATTTATCGGGCTTTGTCGGATATGTAATCAATTTCATATAAATAACAATTTCACAATTTATGTATACAACATTCAATTCAAACATATAAATATACACAGTTTAGTTACATGAACTTACCTTGACAAGTGTTCGCGAATTGTAATCTACTAATCAGACACTTTTTCTTTTCCTTAATCTAACTCCGTATTTGGTCTACCCAGATCTAATTGAGCCAAATAAGCTTGCTACCTTCAAACTCTTATAACTAAGGTTTCCATGTAAAATAATTTGGGAAATATGATAATATGATGATATTTTCATTATTTTATTACTTATCATCTTTAATTATTTTTACTTTCCAATTTAGTCATTTTCTTTATTTAATTTTCCATTGATGAATCATCATACTTATCTACTAACTCATCTTAATGGTCTATTTGCCATATAAGGACCTCAAATTTTGAATTTCATAACTATTTGATACCTATAGCTACTAGAATTCAAGTTTTGCATTTTATGCAATTTGATCATTTCCATCTAATTAGACATGTAATCAATAAAATTTCTTTACAAATTTTTCATACGATATTTCAATCATAATGCAGAAAATGAAATAATATTAAAATATTTTTTCTCCTGGACTCGAATTTGTGGTCTAGAAACCACTGTTCCGATTTCATTAAAAACGGGCTGCTACACTTTCATTTACATCAAAGTATACGGCTCACGCATACATAGTCCATCATCCATTTAGGATTAAGGCGTGTCACACTATGAACATCACAAGTGAACAAATTCATAAACGAATTTAGGATCTATTCTACTTGGGTCTGATAACTCTTGAAAAGAGTTATATTTTAGGCCTCTAGACTTGGTTAGTTGTTTGTACTTAAGTAGATGTATTTGCATTTTAGGTATTATATTAGTATTTTTAAAATATTGCATCATGAAGCTTGGATTCTGCTTAAATGTTATTATGTTACTTTTACTTATGGGCGAAAAATATCTGTTTGTGTTTGAATGACAGGTGTGGATGAGAAAAATAAACGAAGGAGTGAAGTTTTGTCATGGCAAAAGGTTGGACGGATTGCCAACATTAATGCCATGGAAATTCTAGGAAGACACCGAGTCAGCATTCAATTCGTGCTACTCTCAGCCAATTGTACTTGTACCAGAAAGATCTACCTGAAACAGAGGGAGGAAAAATTATGTGCTAAGAGGGGGATCTACCCTATAAAAAGTAAAGAAGATCTAGAAGAGAGAGAGAGAGAAAAAAATAAGCCTTTATAAGAGGAAGGATCTTGAGGCAGAAATAGAGGGTAGTAGTAGTAGTTGAAAAGCAGAGCAGAACGCAACAAAGAGGATGAAAGCAGTCAACTAGGTCTTTGTGAAACATTGCAATGCTGTAATTAAGGGATGGATCAGCGAAAGTGTAACACCCCTACCTGTATCCAACACCGGGACAGGGTTTGAGGCATACCGGACTTAAACATAAACATTCATACCAAACCGGGTAATGAAAATGTGTCCAATTTAAAACCATTCATACATATGCATATCATCCCTTATACGAACCTATGACACACAAAACATACATTGAGAGTGGTTTGGGACTAAACCGAGGAATTTCGGAACTTTTACAACACTTAGAAAATTTTCTTCTTCTTTCCCCGGTCTAGGTCCGGACTCTGTTTTTCTTGATCTATAATAGAAAATTTAGCTCATTTAATTATCGCATTGTTCAAGTCAGTCCAAAAACCATACTTTGGCAAAATTATAGTTTTACCCTTAAACTTTTACATATATACAAATTAGTCCTTAGGCTCGTAAATGAAATGTACTTATTTTCTTTGTTACCCAAGCCTAGCCGAACCTATATCATGCTTATACCAGCCCACGTTTTTCATCAAATCAAATTTCTACTACCCATTTTTACCACTTTTACAAATAAGCCATTTTTAGGTGTTTTCATCAAAAAATCACTTAGCAAAAGATGTTTATCACGCATCAAACTTTCATAATCTACCATGAAACATCAAAATACATGCATGTCACACATGGGTCAAACCCTAAACATCAACCCTAGTTCAAATAAATGGTAGAAATGGCTAGATCAGTTGATAACTTCAAAAATGTAAATAACATTAAAAACGGGATGCACTTACTATCAAGCTTGGAAAGTGACGAAACCCTACCTAAGGATAGCTTCAAAGTTTCGGCCCTATCTTGAATAAGATGAGAAAATTTTGCTTCATTTTTCCCTTTTTAATCTTTTAATTACTAAATGACCAAAATGCCCTTTTTACTAAACTTTCAATTTTTACCTATCCATGCCTATTTTTGTCCATAACATTAGAAATTGGTCAAATTTATATTTAAGGAAATCTAATTAATAATTCATAGCTATTTCATGCTTAAAGCTTCTAGAATCACATATTTTGCAACTTTTGCAATTTAGTCTTACTGTCAAATTGGACATTTTATCAATAAAATTTCTTCATGAAAATTTCACACAATCATGAAAACATATCTAGACCTCAACACATTCATAAAATAATTATTTCTACTTCGGATTTATGGTCTCAAAACCACTATTCCTAGTAGGCCCAATATCGGGATGTTAAAGAAAGCATGCTTCTTGAAGTTCTTCCTTATTTTCTTTTACATTGCTTCTTTGTGAGATTAAATGTTTAAGATGTTGAATGATATTTTAAATTTGGATTTGATTAATCAACTCATGAGCTAAATCTCATTGGGTTCGGTTTACTGGATGATACTCTAATTTTCCATTAATGTTGAAGCTTCGATCTGATCTATTTTACTATTTCATTCAATTTGTTCTTCTTAAATTACATGCATGCAGACTCTAGACATAGATGAATGTTTAGTATGCTTATAAACACAATCTAATTCTGAAAAGATTCTATTAGTTGGATTGAAATTGAATGATACAAGTGGTTATTCGACAGAATACCCATAGCAGTTTCTAGATATAGAGTAGTGTTTGTACAGAACGAAGAGAAATTAGTGCTGGGAATCACATCTGAGGCTTATAGACATTATTGCTTTAGGTGGGGTAACTTAAGGTCCCAATCTAGAAAGAAGTAGACTATCTGAAATCCGTTTTGAACGGTAAAATGGTTAAGAGTTTGCTAAGGCATTTTTGGTTTATAATGGTAGATTCCTAGTAATCCCAACCTTCTTATTCAAAAAATTTGATCCTCTCATTCTTGCCTTGATAACTTTGCAATAGTATTTTTTTATTATATTTGTTTGTTACATTTTGCATACATCAACATCATTTTAATTATCATTACATTTCTGTCACTATTTTGCCACAACATAATTCATACACTTTATAGCAATAACATAACCAAATTAATCCTAACCGATCCCTATGGAGACGATCTTACTTATCATTATATTACTTGATTCAATGTGTATACTTGCACACTTCGCATACTTTTTTCACACGCGATAGAATCCTATCCGATTTATTCTCAATCTAGTCAGTCATGTCTATGTCTTTATCTTTTAGGAGTCATCCACTCTAATATCCAAGATAAGGTATCTCTCCAGTTGGACTTAACAGATGGCATATTAGCCTTTCAACCGATTTATTCATTTTCGATTAAACTAAGGACATGTTTAGATTATCTACTAATATAAGGTGTCTTTTTGTATTATGATCCAACCACATAATATCACTTAGTATTAGTTAAACGCTAAATAATCAATGAGCCAATATTTGCTTTCATTTTTCTTTGCATGTAAAAACCATTGAGGACATTATACAAAGAATATTAATGTAGTTCATGGAAATTTTATTGAACCAAATTGTTCAAAAAAGACAACTATACATAGATGAAAATACTACACTAATGGCATTAGATCCCAACAATTCTGGTCAAAGGAAGATTATATAAAGGTTTTTGTGGGTTCTGTACGATCAGTATCTCAGAATTCAACCTTGGTGTTCTTCCTTTACTACCTCTCAATCTTATCCATGGAATGTAATGGCATAGATAAAACTACTTGGACTATCCAAAGCAATGTATAATTAAAGTTTATTGAATGCAGTTGGTGATATTATGGAAAAAGTGATTCAGATTGATTATTAAACTAATTGTGGCAAACAAGGAGGTTTGCCCAAATGGTTGTGTTCATTAACTTAACCAAACCTTTAATATTTGAGATTCGTATTGAGGGTTGCAGAGTGACAAATTTTGGACCAATCAAAATTCATCATCTATTATTATTGTTTATCACTAATCAAATTAAATTAAATTAATCATGAAATTAAATCGTTTTAGAACTCTTTTATAAAGAAACCATGTTTTTTAAGGATCATTTTATCTCTAATTTGGAGATAAATAATAAATAAATGAGTTTAATTCTTGTAGAACACACAAGTGAAAAAGTTAAATTCTATGAGAACTCTCTTTCACTTGATTGTCTAACACTATAAAATGGGGTTACCTCCAAGTCATTCAACATACATTCACAGGTTCAAAAGTCCATAAGCCTCTAAAAAACTAAAGAACTTATAGAAATTTTGACAAGCGTCGCATCAGTTATAAAGAAAAGCCACATTCTAATCCAATTCAACTGAGGAGTGGAAGTTAAAAATCATTTCAAAAGAAAATAACCTTTTGATCATGTTTAATTGACATAAATGAGGCTAAAATCATTTTTCAATATCAAGCTTAAAATGCCCTTGAAGCGGACATCATTGATTCAAGATCAAGTCTTGATGACCCTTGGATCCAAACCAAACAAAATTCTTAAACAAGCATCTCACCGATTCTAGCTTCAAGATAAAATCTTGACAACCCTTGAAGCAAACTGCATCCTTACAAGATCAAGTATAGATGACCCTTAAATCAAAGCTCCATCAAAGAGAATAATCGAAAGATTTTTCTTTGTAGTAAAGAAATGTAAAGATTGCAGCTTCTTTTTAAAGTTGATAAATGAAATTTCACTCCAAATTTTCCAAGTTAATATTTGACTCGAAATTTGTGTGTACAAATTTCTGGCACACCTCGTGAGACAATCTCTTCCTTTCATCTTTTCTTTCAAAAAGTCAAAGTTCAAAGTTGCAATAGCCTCAAAAGAATATCATTATCATAAACAAACCAACTCAAAAGCCTATTAAACCTAATCCTGCAGCCCTTTCGACTTCATTGTCAAGCACCAATGTCTTTACCCATGACTTAGAAGAGGTTTCTACTCGTGGATCAAATATAGCTCATCAATAATCATTCAAGGAGAAATATAATCAACCAAATGACAATTCCATTCTAACATGTCCCCCAAATCCAAATTTCAGATTGATGAATATCATGACAATTGGTGCTACAACCTTGGAAGAATAAGTGATGTCTTCAACAAAGATAGTAGAGTGTTTTACTACAAGCATAAAAAGAATAAATGATAAAATTGTTTTCACGATGACTTAAATTAAACATCTAAGTGGAAGCAACCAAACTTCTTCCAACAAAAATCAACATCAAACTCTTCAAAATGTTGGTGAAATCAAAGCTATTGAAGAATGACTTGAAAGTGTTTCTTCATATCAATTTAAATAACTCATCAAAAAAGCCATTAAAGATCAAGTTGAAAGTTTTTTTCCTCCTTCATGTGCATGTTGAAGTCATGCACTCAGAGGATTGATCATTTGAAGACGCCTTAAAATTATCAACCTCCAAAATTCCAATAGTTCGATGGCAAATGAAATTCGTGTCAACATGTGGCTCACTTCGTAGAAACCTGTAATAACACCAACAATGATGGCGCTCTAATGGTGAATCAACTGGTAAAGCTTTACAAGATTGTTGAAAGATGGATTTTTTATGTTGGCTAATAGGTATTTAGGTTTCAAGGCTTTGAGATTAGCCTCTGCTTTGGCTAGAGAAGCCAATGTTTTCAATCTTTAATACGAGGAAGATTTGAGATTTGAAATCTTGGAAAAAATTTTCTTTTTTTTAGTCTGAGATTTGAAGAGCGATGGCTTGAGAGATTTGACTTCGGGATCTATCAAGGATTGAACATCAATAATAGTGGTCGGTGCGTGATATTTCTTCTCTTCTTTTCTATTTTATTAAGTAAAGGGAAATTGGTTTGTATTTATTTTAATTTTGGCAATTTAAAAAATATTTGGACTAATTGGTAAGAGGTATTTTGTTTTTGGTCAAAAGTCAATGATGTGCCATGTGGCACTTTTTTATTGGTCAACGTGCCACGCCAGCACAAATTTCAATGGTGCTAGTGATAGGTGCCTTATTGATAAATGAAATTAAACTTGGGGTACCAAATTGGAGATTTCAAAAGTATTAATAACACATTGAAAATTTTGTTAAGTACAAAGGCTTTTTTTGCTATTATCCCCTATTATAAATGATAATTATATTTGATTTTGTCTTCTCTTTTACTTATTGTTTCCTTTTTAATAATTTTCTATGCAAATACATGCCAACTATTAAAATTTTAATTATATGTATTAATTTTAAGATGAATTGTTTTTATTACAATCTAAATCTTTTCTATTATAACTTTCTAAACAATAGTAATTAATTAATTTTACATAAAAAATTAATAAATTCAACTTTAAGGTCAATATATAAATTTAAAACACTTAATTAAAACTAAAAATAATAAATAAAATAGAAAACACATATATAATAAAAAGTGTATAATTATCTTTTATTTAACCGAATAATTTTTGAGAGATTTTATAAAATTTTCTCCAAACTTGATAAAATAAGTAAACATTCTTGAAACCATAAGAGGTGATTATAGTTTACATTAAGAGTATGTTTGTTTCATTAAAAATTATTTTTGAAAAATGATTTTTGGAAAATGACTTGTTTTCATGAAAAAATTAATATTTTCTGGTGTTTGGATAAATCTGTATAAAATATTTTTGTTGTTTGATAAATACAAAAAAAAAGTAAAAATTATTTTCTATAAAACCTTTTATATGTAAATAAACAGATCTTAAATTAACTAGGATTGAAAATAATTTATTCTAAATATAATAAACTTTTAACAGAGAAATGATTATCACCACTAATGAGCATAGCATTCCAATTATGGATTTTCTCTTCCCTAATTTTTAACTTAACACAATATAAAAAAACTAAAGTTGTAAAATCTCGACCACAAGTCAGTGGTAGTCTACAAAAGAAGAGTTGAGGTAAAGGGTAAAGACTTAAAAGGGTAACGGGTCTGGCCCAATCCGCCGTCCGATGAAGATTGAAGGCCTAATCCAAACTAATATGTATCTAACCTTTTATTTTGAGAACCAGCTGCATATTATTATTAAATTATAAACAGAAGTGGAGATTGAGATACTAGTAGTAGTACTGCCCAATCTAATCACCTTTGCTCATTCTTTTTTGTCGCCTTATAAAGGAAGGGAAAGGAAGGTAGATATTTTTCCGTAAACTACGTTAAAAGTAATTAAACTATTAATAAATCTACGTTTTCGTCACTCAATATCATAAAGTTATAAAATAATCATTGAATTATTTAAAATATTTCATTAAAATCACTAAACTATTCAAAAGTTATAGATAATATTGAATTATTTAAATCATTGCCACTATATTTGGGTAAATAGATAAAAATGAGAAGAAGGAAAAGGCTAAAGAAATTATATATATGTATTTTATTTAGGGATAAAATAACATTTAGTCCCTATTTTTTTTGTCCACATTAGTCTTGAAATTTGATTACTTTTCTACTTTGATTTTTAAACTTGCATTGCATGAAGGTACTCACATCATCACTTGAAGTTTTTAAAAACTCTACTTAATATTTCTTTTTGCTATTTTTGAGATTTTATATAATTCTTTTGAAAATTTTCAACTGATAATATGGAATAGTCTCTGTAACGACCCAAAATTTATGAGTATCGAAAAAGTGCATTTTTGGGTATCCATTTTCGTGAAATGGATTCGTAAATCTTTATTAAAAATATTTACAAATTTAGTTGTATGGTTAATTAAGTTTTGGCTAGGTAAATTAGCTTGAATTGAGAGTAATTAGGTGTAAGGACTAAATTGAATAAATGGTGAAAGTTTAATTATAGATTAAAGAAAAGTTAAGGGACTAAATAAGTAAATAAATCGTAAGTGACAAATGTATGGAAAATATAATTCCATGTGTATGTATAATATACATATATTTATTTACATTAAATACATACTTAATATTTAAGTATATATATAAAATAAAATAAAATAATATTATATTATATTATATTATACTAATTAAATATAAAATAAACAAAAGATAGAAAAAGAAATAGAATTAGGAACGAAACAGGGGAAAGAAAGAAGAAAAAGAGAGAACGAAAAAGAAAGGGGGAAAATTAGGGTTTTAAGATTCAAGTTTCATTTGGTAAATCAATTTAGTCTCTCTTCTTTTTTTTTTGAAATTTTTAGTTTTTAAAATCTTAGAACAAAATACTACTTGATTTATGTTGAAATTTTAGAAGTTAGTGAATTTTTAGATGTTGTTCATGTTGAATAAATTGAAGAATTAAGGGTTAAATTGATAAAATTTCAAGTTAGAATTGAGAAAAGGATTGAATTGTAAAATAAATCATAAGTTTTGAGTAATTGGGATTGAATTGAGAGAATTTCAAAATTAGGGATTTATGGTGAAATTGGAGAGTTAAATTTAGTTTTAAGTGGTAGTTGAATGAAAATAAAGAATAAAATTGTGAAGAAAATAAGGATAAATTTGATTAAGGATTAAATTGGAATTTAGGTAAAAGTTGGATATAAATTGAAATATTCAATGTGAAATTATGTGTATTGATGATTTTTACTTGTTTTAATTCCATAGCTAATGTTGAGCCAGAGACCTCAGCTAAAAAATGAAAAGACAAGATTAACGAAGAGTAGCTTGAGAATTAAGGTTTGTATTTCTATAATCTGAATATAATAATTAATTGTTGTAATTATTATTTAATGTGTATGGTAAGTGAACTGAGGTGAGTACTTGATATTATGGTATTGAATTGAGTTGAATTAAATTCATCAGTATATGTGATTATTTGATATTGAATTGAATGTATGTGAATTTATGATTAGTGTGGATTTTGGTTGAAATTGAATTGAGAAATTGAAATTGAAAACTCTATTAACTGTATCGGGCTGAATCGGATATAGTTGGCATGCCATAGGATTGGAAGAGTTCAGGGATACTTTGACTTCGAGTCGATGAGACATTGGGTGTCAAATTAATACTTCGGATAAATTCGATGAGGTACTGGGTACCACTTTACTTCAGCATGGCTGATGAGACATTGGGTGTCAACTTATTGCTTCAAATTATCCGATGAGGCACTAGGTGCCATACTGGTGTGTTTTGGTTGGATCTATGTATCTGCCAAAGTCCAAGTCGTGTTAATAGAGGTAAATAAATGAATTGGCAAAAAGATTGGTACTGAATGTTATTGAATGTGAATTTGAAATTGAACATTGAATTGAATTGTGCAAATGAAATGCATGAACCAAGGGTTCATGAAAAGAGTATTGTTATTGCTAAATGATATGTGAATCAAAGTAAGAAAAGCTATTTGAATTAGTTATTGATGAGAAATGAAGGTTAAATGTATAAAATGAATAATTGATTGGTTAATGTTTATATTTGGTTAAAAGTGTATGTTTTATAATGTTATTTCCTTTGAAGTATTCGAATTATAGAAATACCATTGAGTTTATACTCAGTGTACGGTTTGTTTCTGTGCGCAGGTTAGGTTAAAGTCAGATTGTTGAATCAGTATCCAAGGCCGATCTTGAACTCATTGTGGCAAAATACATTTCTTTTTGGTAAATGACATGTACCTAGGATGTTGTGTTTGTCATTTTGAGAAATGTTTGTAAATAATGTTGTAATATGATAATGGCTAGTTATATATATATGAAATGTTAAAGTTATCAAATGATAAGTTTTAGTAGTAAATTTGTATGAAATTAGAATTGGTTTGAATGAGTTTTAATTAGAATAATGAAATTTAAGGAAAGTAAAAGACACTCATTTTACTTACTTTCTCTTAGTGTTGTCAAAATATGATTGGACCAATTGATACATCTTGATCTGAAAAGAATTAATAGAAAAAGAAAGAATCGGAAGTGATCGATATATTTCTCGAAACAAACGAAAAGGAAACAAAAGCTAAAACATAAATCATGAATCAACTAAGCCCTCTGTGAAAATAAAATAAAATAAAATAAAAATAAAAACACAGATTTTTACGTGGAAACCCTTTCGGGAAAAAAACACTGGCAGAGAAGAAGAAAATTCACCATGTCGAATTTGAATGAATACAAGAGGAATAGACTATGTCTATTTATAGGCTTGTAAAGCCATATCCTAGTAAGACTGAAACACCTTATTCTAATTAATATAAAATAGATGGAGTTTAATAAGGTTTAAAAAACCTTATTCTAAAATAAAATAAAAGAAGTGTAGTTCTATATGAATTTTACTTTTATTTTATTTACCACTGTATTTTATTTAAATAAGGATTCGGGTCACTTAATTCTAACAATCTCCACCTTGACACGAATTCTCAATGAACAAGTTCTTTATCGTGAACTCTCAACGAACAAGTTCTCCACCGCTTCCATAAAACCCCTTAAGGGTTTAACTTCAACAGTTAACACCAACCAAGTTTAAGCAATGCTCAAACCTGGTTATGAGAAGTGACTTAGTCATCATAGCTGCAGGATTTTCATGAGTACTAATTTTTCTCACAACAATATCACCACGAGCAATAATATCATGAACAAAATGATACCGAACATCAATGTGTTTTGTTCTCTCATGAAACATTTGATCTTTTGTAAGAAAGATGACATTCTGATTGTCACAAAATACTGTACTGATTTGAATGTCTTCATTGAGTTTATTAAAGAGTCCCTTCAACCAAATAACTTCTTTAAAAGCCTCAGTAATCGCCATGTACTCAGCTTCAGTGGTAGGCAAAGTGACTGTAGTTTGCAAAGTGGCTTTCCAACTGATTGCACAACCTCCGATTGTAAAGACATAACCTGTGAGAGATCTTCTTCTATCAAGGTCTCCAGCAAAATCAGCATCAACTTACCCAATGACTCCATCTTCAATTCTTCCAAACTGTAAGCAAACATCAATAGTACCTCGTAAGTATCTTAAAATTCACTAAACTACTTTCCAATGTTTTTTACCAGGATTCGCCATGTATCTACTAACTGCACTAACTTCATATGATAAATCTGGACATGAACAAACCATAGCATACATGAGAAATCCCACTGCACTAGAGTATGGGACATGTGACATGTACTCAATCTCATCATCTGATTGTGGAGACAAAGCCGATGAAAGTCTGAAATGGGCTGCTAAAGGAGTACTAACAGGCTTAGCACTCTGCATATTGAACCTGCAAAGAACTTTCTCAATGTACCCCTTCTGACTTAGGTACAATTTACTTATTTTTTTATCTCTGAGAATCTTCATACCAAGTATCTTCTTTACTGGTCCTAAATCTTTCATCTCAAATTCATCACTTAGTTGGGCTTTAACCTTTCTTATATCTCCTTTATCTTTTGCTGCTATCAACATGTCATCAACATAAAGAAGTAGATACACAAAAGAACCATTACTGTTTTTCTTAAAGTAAACACAACTGTCAAAACTACTTCTTTTGAAATCATGAGAAGTTATAAAGGAATCAAACCTCTTGTACCACTGTCTTGGTGACTGTTTCAAACCGTAAAGGGACTTTTTTAGCAAGCAAACATAGTCCTTTTTTTTCTGAGACTGTAAAACCCTCTGATTGTTGCATGTAAATATCCTCCTCAAGTTCTCCATGCAAAAATGTAGTTTTTACATCTAACTGCTGAAGCTCCAAATCATGCATGGCCACAATACCAAGCAAAGCTCGAATCGAACTATGCTTAACAACTAGGCAGAACACATCTGTGAAGTCCACTCTTGGAATTTGACTGTAACCTTTTGCAATAAGTCTTGCTTTATATCTGGGTTCTTTAACTCTTGGAGTCCCTTCTTTCTTTTTAAACACCCACTTACAACGAATAACCTTTTTACCTTTAGGAAGTTTCACAAGATCCCATGTTCTGTTTTTGTGGAGTGATTCCATCTTCTCTTGCATAGCAAACATCCACTTTTCTGAGTCTTCACAACTAACCGCCTCAGAATAATTAGATTGCTCTTGATTCGCATCTATATCTTCAACCACATTTAAAGCATAAGCAACTAGATCGGCCTCAGCATACTTCTTTGGAGGTTTAATTTCTCTTCTAGGTCTATTTTGGCGATAGAGTATTGCAGTGAAGAAGCAACTCTATTCTTAATTTTTGTACTAGCTTGAGGAGTCGACTCTGTATTAATCTGATACTCCACCTGGTTTTGATTTTCTTTATTGGAAGAGTCTTTAAGAGATAAGTTAGGTAGTATAGCAGTTTCATCAAAAACAACATCTCTGCTAATCACAACTTTTCTATTTTCAGGACACCATAACTTATACCCTTTTACACCAGCTTTATAACCAAGAAAAACACATTTAATGGATCTCAGCTCCAATTTTCCATTATCAATATGAGCATATGCAGGACACAATCTTTAAATCAAAATAATTTGCAGGATTATCAGACCATACCTCTTGCGGAGTCTTTTTCTCAATGGCAAAGGATGGGGATCGGTTGATCAAAAAACAAGCAGTAAAGGCTGCTTCAGCCCAAAACGAATTTGGTAAATAGCATTTGACAACATACATCGAACCTTCTCCATGATCGTTCAGTTCATTCGTTCTGCAATGCCATTTTGCTGCGGAGTATGGCGAACTGTCAAGTGTCTCATGATTCCTTCTGACTTGCATAATCTATTAAACTCATCAGAAAAGAACTCTAAGTCATTGTCTGTGCAGAGGTATTTTATTTGTTTTCCCGTCTGTTTTTCAATCATAATTTTGCAAGACTTAAATGCGAAAAACACATCGCTTTTCTTCTTTAAGAAGAATACCCAAACTTTTCTGGAAAAATCATCAATAAAGGTTAACATATAATTAGCTCCACCTCTTGAAAGCACTATGGATGGCCCCCACAGATCAGAATGAATATAATCCAACGTTCCCTTCGTATTATGGATTTCTCTGGTGAATCGAACTCTCTTTTGCTTCCCAAAAACACAGTGCTCACAGAAATTCAGTTTGCAAATTCCTTGCCCATCAAGAAGTCCTCTTTTGCTCAATTCTGTCATGCCATTCTCACTCATATGCCCTAAGCGCATATGCCAAAGTTTAGTAATATTATCATCTGACAAGGAAGAAGAAGCGACAACTGCATCACCAGTAACAGTAGAACCCTGCAAAACATATAACTTGACAGTCTTTCTCTGCCCTTTCATCACAACAAGGGAACCTTTAGAAATCTTTAAAACCTCACTTTCAGCTGTGTTTCTGTACCCATTTGAATCAAGAGTACTCAACGAAATTAAATTTCTTTTCAATTCTGGAACATGTCGTACGTCACTAAGTGTTCTGACAACTCCATCAAACATCTTAACTTTAATTGTTCTAACACCTGCGATTTTACACGAAGTATTATTTCTCATCAAAACAACACCTTCAGACACTATTTCGTAAGTTGCAAACCAATCCCGATTGGGACTCATGTGGAAGGTACAGCCTGAATCAAGTATCCACTCATCGCTTACTTTAGAATTGTTGACTGAAGCGACTAGAAGTTCACCATCATTGTAGTCTTCTACAACATCAGCTTCACCAAAATTTTCTGGTTGTTTTCCCTTTTGATTTGCAACCTCCCTTTTAATCTTGTTCTGTAGCTTGTAGCACTCAGATTTAATGTGTCATTTCTTCTTGCAGAAATTACAAGTTTTACCTTTATTTGAAGACTTTGATCTACCCTTAAATTTACCACGAAGATTCCGTTCATGTGTTCTTCCATGATCATCATCAGCATTCCGATCTTGTCCCCTACAAACAATGAGACCCTCTCCCTAAGAGTCGGGTTTAATCATAAGATGATTCATTTTCTCATACGAGGTCAAAGAATCATAAACCTCATCAACTATGAGAGACTCGCGGCTATATAAAATCGTGTCTCTAAAGGTTGAATAAGACGGGGGTAATGAACAAAGTAGAATCAACCCTAGATCTTCCTTATCATACTGAACCTCCATGGCCTCCAAGTTTGAGAGAATTTCTTTAGACACTGTTAAGTGTTCGTGTACAGACGCACCTTCCTCCAAACGATGAGCATAAAGACGCTGCTTCATATGCAACTTGCTTGTTAGTGTTTTCGACATACATATTTGTTCTAGCCTCTTCCATAATGCAGCAGTGGTCTTCTCTTTCATCACATCATTCAAAATTTTGTTGGAAAAATACAGATGTAATTGTGTTAACACCTTTTGATCCTTACGCTTCTTCTCTTCATATGTTAATGTCGTAGGCATCTTATCTATCCCTAACAGAGCATCCTCTAGATCCATCTACGCAACAATTACTTGCATCTTAATTGCCACAACGCAAATCTGATGTTGCGATCCAATAGCGGAATTTCATACTTCAAAGACGCCATTACCATGATCGATTTAAACAACCTTGAAACTCTGATACCAATTTGTGAAAATAAAATAAAATAAAATAAAAATAAAAACACACAGATTTTTACGTGAAACCCTTTCGGGAAAAAACCACGGGCAGAGAAGAAGAAAATTCACTATGTCGAATTCGAATAATACAAGAGGAATAGAGTATGTCTATTTATAGGTTTGTAAAGCCATATCCTAGTAAGACTGAAACTGTAATAGCCCGATTTTAGGCTTAGTCGGAACAGTGGTTTCGGGACCACAAATCCGACGAAAAAAAATGTAATGGCTTGAATTTTCAGAGGTGTCGGAACGGTGATTCGAGATCACTAAATTCGACAAATGGGTAGAAAATATTATTAATTTAGTAAGTATAAGTTAAATATGAAGTTAGGAAAATTTTTGAAATAGTGAATAGTGCACTAGAAATAAATATTAAAATAATTAGAATCGAAATGAGGTATCAAGACCTCGGGGATTTTAAACTGAGCCATAAATATTTTTATAAATATTTATGGAGTGTTAAAAAGTTATTATTAAAGTTTCGTTAAGAAATTTTAAAGTTCCGATAATTAATTGAACAAAAAGGACTAAATTGTAACAAATGCAAAATTTTGGGAAATGATTAAATAGCTTAAATGATAAAAGGAAGAGGGCTTAAAAGGCAAATAGACCCAAGGTCTATTTGGGCTGGACGGCAGAGGCATGAAATCAGCAAGAAAGTAAGGAGAATTAAGGGCAAAATTGGAAAATTGCAAAATTTGCTTAATAAAGTTAGGACCCAAGTGGAATTATCTAGATTTCTCTTCATTTTTCTGAATTCTCATCAGCTAAAACACCATGGAAGGGCTTCTTCAAGCTGGTTCTTCATATTTTTATTACAAGTAAGTTCAATTCTTGACTATTTCTTGAAATTTTTGTATTTTTATGACTTTTACAACTAGGCCCACTTGTTAAATCCATTAGTTTTTGATTTTATGAAAGAAGTTGAAAGTTGATATGAATATGTGCTGGAAGTATATGATGATTTAGCATGAAATTAGAGCTTTAAATTGTTCATATGCTGATTTTATTAAAAGAATTGAATAGAAAGTGAATGTTTGGGACCTAATAGTAAAAGAGTTTGAAGATAGAGTTATATGTGGAAATTCTGAATTTCAATAGTTGTGTAACAACTTATAATGTCTAGTAAAGTACTAATTGAGAAAATTAGATTAATTGAGGGGTTAATTGAGAAAGGACCGAATTGTATAAACTGTGAAATTTGGGGCAAAATGGAAATCAACATTTTGCACTAAAGCAGTTTTGGACAGCAGCAGTAGTGTAACTTTGAAAAATCACCAAAAATTGTAGAGATTGAATTAGAGGATGAATAAAATATGAAACTAAAGCTTATTGAGTCTAGTTTCTTATAAAAGAAATGATGTGAGCAATGGAATTGTAAATCATGAGATATAATAGATTTTGTGAGACAAGGTCAGAATGAATTCGGGTTCCCCTGTTCTGACTTTGGAAAATCATTAAAAATTGTACAAAAATGATTATGAGTTATAGTTTATATGGTTAGAATCCTTAATGAGTCTATTTTTATAAGAAACAAGCTAAAACATCATCCGAATTCTGTACAATGAGATAATTAATTTTTAGTGAAGAGTGGTCGGAACTGTCAGACAGCGAAACAGGGGAAACTTTAAAGAATAAACTGTACTATTTGGCTGAACCAAAAATTATGAAAATTTTATGGTATGAAGATATGTGAGTCTAGTTTCAGGGAAAATTAACGGATCTTAATTTGGAGCTCTGTAGCTCCGGATAAAAATAATTTAGTGACTCTGACTCGGATAAACAGCTTTGAATATACATGTTAGTGAATATTGAAATTATGGTTAATGTTGTTTAAGTGTGTTATACACATTAAGGATGTGGAATGGAGAGGAGGAGGAGGAAAATTGGGAAATATATGAATGATTCGTGTATAAATGGTCATATGTTTGATTATAACTCATAAACGATGAAATATGAATGATGCTTATTTTTGTGCATTATTGGTCATGGTTTAAGCTCATGTGTGAAAATAAAGTTTCATAGTATGTGTGTATGGTATATTCAGTATATGATTTGGCATGAAATAATACCATGAATGGTTTATGAATTAACACATGTTGGTAAGCCTGATATATGAATAAATGATCAAATTGAGCGGAACGCCGGATTTGAGTACTTCTGATCAAGTGACAAAGTGATAAGTGGTAGCTTTAGCTACACTTATCTGATCAAGTGACAAGTGGAAAGTGATAAGTAATAGCTTCGGCTATACTTATCTGATCAAGTGACAAAGTGATAAGTGATAGCTTCGGCTACACTTATCTGATCAAGTGACAAGTGAAAAGTGATAAGTGATAGCTTCGGCTACACTTATCTGATCAAGTGACAAGTGAAAAGTGATAAGTGATAGCTTCGGCTATACTTATCTGATCAAGAGACAAAGTGATAAGTGATAGCTTTAGCTACACTTATCTGATCAAGAGACAAAGTGATAAGTGGCTACACTTATCTGATCAAGAAACAAAGTGATAAGTGGCTACACTTATCTGATCAAGAAACAAAGTGATAGGTGGCTACACTTATCTGATCAGGGACAAGTGATAAGTGATCATACGTAAGACCATAGTTATACTATGGCAAAGTGAAAGTGAAGTACTCAATTTTCCGTGACCGTTCCCTAATTTGATTAAGGATGGTAAGTGACAAATGGGCCCAAAAGAATTAAAGTAAATGGATAAGTGGTAGTGTATTTATATCAGGACGATGTTGTTATTCAAACTAAAGTGATATTTTCATTGCTAAATTGAGAATTTCATAAATGTGTTATTGAATGGTATAATCAATAAACATTGAGTTAAATGGTAAATACGTATTAGTTTTGAATTTGATGTCATTGAATTGTACGTGAATTAAATAGAAATTGCTAGTGACATGATTTAAATTATGAGCATGAGAAATTGCGAATTGAATGAAATGGAAATGAAGCATTAAATTGCATGAGTATGTATCGGGTCTCGCAGGCCCTAATTATTATGATTATAATATTTTGAGGATATATTGTGAAAAGTTATAGAAACATGTTAATTATTTTGAAAGTTTTAATTTTGATGAAATTTTATAACTCGGTTAAATACGTTTACAAGTGTATGTGTTTTGGTAATGCCTCGTACCCTATTCCGGTGTTGGATACGGGTAAGGGGTGTTACAGAAACACCTTATTCTAATCAATATAAAATAGATAGAGTTTAATAAGGTTTAAAAAACCTTATTCTAAAATAAAATAAAAGAAGTGTAGTTCTATATGGATTTTACTTTTATTTTATTTACCTCTGTATTTTATTTAAATAAGGATTCGGGTCACTTAATTCTAACACCCTCTCAGGGACTTGCTTAAGAATAGGAAAGAGGAATCTCATGTAAATACCATGGAATAAGGTTTGATCCTATTCATGGGGATTCCGTAAATATTCTCATTCCAAAACTAGAAAGTTCAAAACAATTGAGATTTGTTTTGGAGATTGGATGCAGGTACTAATTCATGATCTGGCATATGCAGAATGAAAACTCCATTCTCGACTCTACGAGAATTTATGAAAGCCTTTCATTTGCTTCTTTGTGATGAAAGTTTATTTTCCCAGAATGTATCCTAATTTTTGGCCTAATCTTCTGATGATGATCAATTCAACCTCTGATAAAAAAGATATACCTTGATTATATTTCATCTCTTCAACAAGTTTAGTAATGAGCATAACAGCCCTATTGTTCCGATGGAGAGAAGAACCTATGATTAGCTTTTCAGAAAATTTCCAAACGAAGGAAACCTTTCAATTTCTTATTTTACTATGTTCAACTCTATGTATTCCTCTATACGTAGAATACATTGAATGTGCAGAAATGGCTATAGTAGAGTTTCTGTAATTTGTATTAATCTCCTGTAACATCTTGATTTTTGGGCCTAGTCGGAATAGTGGTTTTGGGACCACAAATTCGATGAGGAAAAATTCATTTTTATTATATTTTTATGGTCTACGATTTCATGGAATGATTTCGTGAAAATTTCGTTCAAAACTTTCGACGTTTGGGCACTCAATTTGGTCAAAAGGACTAAATTGTAAAAAGTGTAAAAGTTGAGTTCTACATGTTAAAAGTGTCTAATTGTTATGAATTTTTAAATTAAAGGTCCTTAAATGGTAATTAGACCATTTTGAAGTTTGTGGGAAAAAATGGACATGGTATGATAGGTTTTTAAAAGTTTTTCATTAAGGGTATTTTAGTAAATTGGTAATTAAAATGAATTAAAAATGCCAAAATAAGCCAAATTTGCTCATCTTCTTCCTCACGGTCAAATTTTTCATGAAAAACACCATGGCTAGGGTTTTCAAGCTTTCCAAGCTCATTTATGAAGGAAATCGAGATTCGGGCTTAAATCGGGAAAATACAAGGTTATGGACTAAAATGGTAAATTGCCGTTTCTGGATCAAGGTAAGTTCGTGTGTTAATAATAATGCAATACCATGCATGAATTGTAATTCTCTATTGATATGGCATAAATTGTATGAGTTAATATGTTTAAGAGAAGTTGATGGATGGTATGTATGATATGGAAAAATGTAATGCTTGTTGTGACATGTGAAATTGAATGGCAAATTATTGTTACATGAATTGAGTGTTAAATTACTATTACCTGGGTTGTATGAATTGCTACACGGTTGTACTTGATGAGATTTCAACAAGTTTGTACGCAAATAATTTATCTATTCTTTTTATTTTATTATATTTTGTTATCATATGAAATGTGGCTGCCTATAGAATGACTATTTGTTGTAAATTGAAAATTGAAAAAGGACTATGAATAAATTTGTAACATGTTGGAAAGTGAGGAATTTCCCTGTTGAGCCTTCGGAATAGAAACGATACGAATGATCTATTGTGAGGTCACATGTGTAGTATTAAGTGCAGGCTACTATGCGTACCAGATAGCTTTGGCTATAAGTGTGAAATATGTGCAAGCATCTGAGTATTAGTTATTATTCCGAAGAGTTCAACGAGAAAGTCGATTAAGAAAAAAATACATGTGAACATGATTATATGATGAATAAGTGCAGGTATATGTTTAAGAAAATTTTGAGCAATATGATCGATATTTGAGTGAACTTCGATAAGACAAAATGGATAAAGTGAAATTATGTAAGAGTGAATTTTAGTAGTAAAACAGTGTTGGACAGCAGCAGTTGTGTGAATTTGAAAATTTACCAAAAATTGTGTAAGTTGAATTAAATTTCAAATAAATTATGGAATTAAATCTTAATAAGTTTATTTTCATATAAAGGAAATAGGGGGAGCAAAAGAGTTGTATATCATGTGATATTCTAATTTTTGTGAGACAGTGTCAGAATGAATTTGAGATCCCCTATTCTGACTTGGAAAAATTGTTAAAAACTGTAGAAAACTAATTATGGGTTATAATCTTATTATTAGAATTCTACTTTTAATAGAAACAAACGGGAACATTATCCGAGTCTCGTGCTATGAGATAAATAAATTTTAGTGAAGAAAGGTTGAAGCTGTTAAAAAGCAAAACAGGGGAGACTTTGAATAATAAACTGTACTTATTGGCTGGACCAAAAATTCTGAGAATTTTATGTGGAAAGATATATGAGTCTAGTTTCTGGGAAAATTTATGGATCTTAATTTCGAGTTTCGTAACTCTAGATATAAATGATTTAGTGACTGTTACTCAAGAAAGCAGCTTAACCAGAACATGTGTAAATGTACAATTGGGTTAGTTTTACTGTGGAAAGCATGTTAGTAAATTGCTTATTATTATTTCATGTGAGCTTACTAAGCATAAAGCTTACCCCCTCCTTTCCATTTCTTTTAGTGTTGTCAGGTTAAGGTTAGCTTAGGGTTGGAGATCGTCGGAGGCAGCATCACACTATCAAGCCAACACCTTGACAGTATATACACATATGCTAGAATTATCAAGTGAGTGGCATGTATAGAGACCTAGTTTTATAACATGTATTATTATAATTTGGCCAAATATATTGGTCTTTAGTGAGCTAATGATTCTGACTTATAAATCTAGCTATTTATGTTATGTTTGTTATTGGTGATGTGCATATGCATGGTTGGTAATAAGTTGTTTAAGTTGTTTAATTAATGAATTAAGTCCGTTAACACCTCGTGTTCGACTCCGGCGACTATTTTAGGTACGGGGCGGCTCTAGGAGGAATGTTTTTATGTGGTGCTAACGATTTAATAACTATCTTTATAGCTCCAGAATGTTTCAGTTTATGCTCCTACCTATTATCTGGATGTACCAAGAAAGATGTACATTCTAATGAGGTTACTACGAAATATTTACTTATGGGTGGGGCAAGCTCTTCTATTCTGGTTCATGGTTTCTCTTGCCTATATGGTTCATCCAGAGGAGAGATCGAGCTTCAAGAAATAATCGGTAAATTCGATAGTTTGACTATCCAAATAAAACTAAAATATTTTTGAACTACAAAGAATTGATAAAAAGTCAATTAAACCGAATTAGAAATCAATTAAAATTGGTTAAATTAATATTTTTGAAAATTTGAATTTATTTCAAATTTGGATTTCAAAATAAAGAAAATTTAAACTTTTTTTTCCTTTTTGAGTGACCATGTAGGGTAAACCTAATCATGGGCCAAGCTAGATTGATGCAAAAAATTTAAGCTCAAGCCTGGCCCAACCCGAAACATAGGACTAAAATTCTACCCAAGCCTGATCCAAATTAAAATTGCTAAACTCGAGCTCGACTTGACCCACCTGTATTAAATTTTTTTAGATTAAATTTTTATATAAAACAAATTTAAAAAATATAATAAATCAAATACACTAAAAACATTAAAATCAATGTTTCCCAACAAATTGAAAATACATTAAAAAATATTTATACTTAAATAACACTAAAATAGTTACAACTTAGCAAGCCAATGCCTTTAAAATGTAGCAAAATTAATAACGAAATAAAAGTTATACAATATACAATTAATAACAACAAAATATTAACAATATAATAGTGAAATGATACCAAAACAGCAACGAAATAGTTGACTTGGGCCAAGCTGAGCCCATGCAAAAAAGTTCTACTCAACGTTCAGCCCATTTAAAAAATAGGTCTTAGTTTTTGTCAAAGCCTATAGAGGATAAACCTGATTAAACAATGAACAGAGTAAAGAAAATAAGAATTGAAAAGATCGATCACGCAAATTTTACGTGAAAAAACTCATCAAAATATGATAAAAACCACAAGCAAAATGAGATTTCACTATAATAAAAGAAAGTACAAAAGATGGAGAGAATTAAAAGAAAACCCGAAGCCCCACAAAAAAACTCTTCGAAACAAAGAATAAAATTCTTCAAATTAAATATTTTTGTTGTATAAAACCTAGAGTAACTAAGGCTTATTTATAGGCCGAAATTCGTAGCATATATGACTACAACAACTCTATGTTAATTAGAGTTTAAGTGAGAAACTAAAAACAGAGTTTAACTAGGAGAAAAAAAAAGCCAAAATAAACTTTGTTCAAAGTAAGAGACATTCTCCCACAAATCTCCACCTTGACTTGTATTTGGACCAACTCTCTTGCCGAGCCCTGTTACGGGCTTAACTGATTCTTCGTTGGATGCTTACCAAGTCCAAGCAATGCTTAAAGTTTAAAATTGGAAAGCTCTTTGTCAACCTGTCGGTAGAATTGTTTTCTATGTCAATTTTAAGAATCTGAACATTTCGTTGACTAATCACCTCTCGAACAAAATGATAACGAATTTCTATGTGCTTCATTCTCTCGTGATGCATTTGATATTTGGTGAAATTTATGACACTTTGACTATCATAATATACAATAGTTGCCCCATTTTCACTTACCAGTTCACTGAACAGGCCTCTTAACCTATTTATTTCTTTTATTGCTTTTGTTATTGCCATGTATTTTGCTTTAGTAGTCGACAAAGCCACTGTATCCTTAAGTATCGCGTTCCAACCAATGACACAATTCCCAAAAGCAAATAGGTAACCTGTGAGAGGCTTTTTTCGATTTAAATCTCCTGCATAATTAGAACCAACATATTCAACTAAACCCTTTTGAGTTCTTCTAAAATCTAAGCACATGTTAGAACTACCCCGTAAATATTTGAAAATCCACTTAATCGCATGCCAGTGCAACTTACTAAGATTGACCATGTATCGACTAACAACACTAACAGCATGTGCAATATCAGGACGTGTGCATACCATTGCATATTTCAAACTTCCAATTGCGCTTGAATAAGGTACTTTTGACATATATCTTTCATCTTTTTCATTCTGTGGAGAATCTGAAATTAAGTGTTTAAAGTGTGCAGCTAAAGGATTACTTATTGATTTTGCATCTTGCATCTAAAACTGCTCAAGGATTTTATTGATGTATTTTTTTGTGATAAAAAAAATTTCCCAAAATGTCTATATCTCAAAATTTCCATCCCAAAATTTTCTTTGCTACACCTAAATCCTTCTTCTCGAACTTAGAGTTAAGCATGATTTTAAGACAATCAATTTTAGATGGATTCTTTGCTACAATTAACATATCATCAAGATAAAGTATCAAATATATAAAAGAACCATCATCAAGAAATTGTAGATAAACACAACTATCATACCTACTTCGAGAAAAACCAATACTCAACATGAATGAGTCAAACATTTATACCACTACCGAGGAGACTACTTCAAACCGGACAAAGACTTTTGTAAGAGGCAAACATGATCTTCTTTACCTTTAAATTTGAAGCCTTTTGGTTGTTGTATGTAGATGTTCTTTTCAAGGTCATTGTAAAGGAAAGAAATCATTACATCTAACTACTTTAACTTAAGACTATTTAATGTAACAAGAGCCAAAAGCGTCCGAATGGACGTATGTTTTACAATAAGAGAGAAAACATCATGAAAATCAACTCCTTCCACTTGACTGTAACCCTTTGCAACTGATTAGGCCTTGTACCTAGTGTCGTTAGAACCCAAAATTTCCTTCTTTTAAAACATCCATTTGCGACCAACGATTCTTTTACCAATGGGTAGTTTAACTAGCCTCTAAGTCTCATTCTTTTGAAACAATTCTATCTATTATTCTATTGCAATGAGCCGTTTACTAGAATCGGAAGTTTGAACTACCTCATAATAACATCAAGGATCAGTTAAACTAATGCTCTCAACAACATTTAGAGCATAAGCCGCTAGGTTTCCTTCATAATATTTCTATGATGGTTGGATTTCTCGTATTTTCCGGTCACAAGTCAACTTATAATTAGTTAACTGAGATGGTGAGGGTACCTGAAGGTCAGGTGGAGCCCTAAACAGATCTGAAATAGCTTCAAACTTGCAATAATAAAAATTTTGTTGTGTTGTAGTGACATCGTGTGACTCTTCATTGGGACGAGACCTCTGTTCGTCGTGTCATTGCCATGTTGGGCATTTTCTTTATCAAGATGTCGCCCCTTGTTTTGGCTTTTGATCCACTTTACTTGAGATATTCTAATTTGTTGTGTCTTTAAAGTAAAAGTCTCATTTTCTAATTGAAACATGGAAGATTCATCAAATGTAACATCTTTGCTAAAAGTTATTTTGTTGGATTTCAAACACCACAACTTAAAACCTTTTGTATTGGTAAAGTATCCCAGAAAGATGCATTTAATGGCCTTTGATTCGAGCTTTCCTTAGCTAACTTTAGCATAAGTAGGACAACAAAAATTTTAAGATTAGAATAATTGGGAAGATTACCTGACCATATCTCCTCTAGAACTATACCATTCAATGTTCGATGAGGAGATCAATTTACCAAATAGCTTGTCAGGTTTACGGTTTTAGCCTAAAATTCCTTCCTTAAGCTTGCATTAGAAAGCATGCATTGAGCCTTTTCAAGTAAGGTTCTATTCATTCTTTTTACAACTCTATTACGTTGCGGAGTTCCAACAACAGTTCGATGTCTGTCAATTCCTTCTCGTTTGCATAAATCATTAAACTCTAACAAACATAACTCAAGACCATTATCCATTCTCAACCACTTCATAAATTTTCTAATTTGTTTTTCTAACAGTGTCTTCCACTTTTTGAAGATTCTGAAGACTTCGCTTTTCTGTTTCAAGAAATAAACCTAAATTTTTCTAGAGTGATAATCAATAAAGGTTAGAAAATATTTATAACCTCATTGGAGATGTCAGAAAATGGACCCCATAAATCAAAATGAACGTAATTTGGAGTGTCTTTTGTTCTGTGCACTGTTGAATCGAAACTGGCTTAGGTTTGTTTCTTGAAAACACAATGCTCACAGAAATCTAACTTATCAACTCCAATATCTTTGAGAAGACCTCTATTGCACTAGATTATCATACATTTCTCATTCATATGACTTAGTCACATGTGCCAAATTTTGATTGAATCAAAATCGGTGGAGAAAGAGTCACATCATGTCGTCACAACGTGGTGGCGATTTCAATTTTTCTTCAGTAATCGTAGTCGCACTAGTAACCGTTGACCCTGGTAGAACATATAGGCTGCCCTTTTTCTGTCCTCTTATCATAACAAGAGCCCCACGTGAAACTTGCAAGCCATTTAATCAATGACTATCCTGCAATCGTTAGAATCCAAAATTCCCAATGAGATAAGATTTTTCTTTAAATCAAGAACATACCTGAAATCTGACAATGTCTGAATAATTCTATCGTGCATCCTAATTTGTACTGTTCTGATTTCAGATATTTTAGATGGGAAGTTATTCTCCATTAGGACAACTCCACCTTTAACTGAACTGTATGTGGAGAACCAATCCTTGTTGGGATACATGTGATAAAAGCACCCTGAATCTAAGATTCATTCGGAAGTAAGATGAGAGCTTTTGCTAGTTGACACCAATAATAAATCATCATCTCTGTCATCGGCTACACTGGCATTAGTAACTTCGGCTTTCTGTTTATCTTTCTTGCCGATTTCAACATCTCTTTTGATTTTATTTTGAAGTTTCGAACATTCTACCTTAACGTGGCCCACCTTTTTACAATAGCCGCAATATTTGTCACAATTTATGGATTTAGACCTTGCTTTAAAATTGTTTCGATTTGTCTTTCTGGTTTGTTGTTTGCCTCTTGCAATTAGAACCGAGGCTTTTCTATTTGATTTTTTTTGGGCCTGACTCGTTGTTGAGTTTATCCTTACTTAGAATATTCTCTTTTACATCCTCGAACGAGAGATGATCTCTCCCATAAATCAGAGTTTCCCTAAAAGTTTTATAAGAAGAGGGCAAAGAGTATAATAACATAGCTTGATCCTCGTCATTAATATCTGCTTCAAGATTCTTTAAGTCATTAAGAAAGGTAACATACTCGTTAATATGAGTTCTAGTGGACTTACCTTCGGCGATTCTGAACGTGTAGAGATGTTATTTTAATACTAACATGTTAGCTCGGGATTTCGTCATATGCAAGGTTTGTAGTTTCTTCTATCACACAAACGCTGTTTTCTCCTTTAAAATCTCCTGTAACACATTATTCGTGTGACATAATTGAATAGTGGATAGAGCCTTTTCATTGAGCTCTTTCCATTCTGACTGATCCATATTTATGGGCTTATTCCCTGTAACGACCTATTTCAGACTATTCTGAACCAGTATTGTCGTCATCTGAACTTGCTACAAATTGAAATTTTTTAATTCCGTCAAACTTCTCAATATCGAACATTGATGTTGCCATCTCTGAACGGGTTGACTGTGAAAATCGAATTAGCTCTGATACTATTTTATAGGGGATAAATCTGACTAAATAACAAACATAGTGAAGAAAATAAGAATTGAAAAGATCGAACACACAAATTTTACGTGGAAAAACTTCTCAAAAGCGGATAAAAAATCACAAGCAAAAGAAGATTTCATTATAATAAATGAGAGTATAAAAGATGGAGTGAATTAAAAGAAAACCCGAAACCTCACAAGAAAAACCGTTCGAAACAAGGAAAAAAATTCTCTCAATCTAAATATTTTTGTTGTATAAAACCTAGAGTAACTAAGGCTTATTTATATGCTAAAATTCGTAGCATATATGACTACAACAACTCTAGGTTAATTAGAGTTTAAGTGGAAAACTAAAAACAGAGTTTAACTATGAGAAGAAAAACCAAAATAAACTTTGATAAAAAAAGAGGCATTCTCCCACAAAGCCCATTTTTCGATCTTATATTTTTATTAAGATCCTCCCACTTTTTGAGCGGGCTTTTGAGTCTGAGTTAGGCCAGTAAGTTTAGGAGAAATTTGCAAAGAACAAGGCAAGAGAAGAAAAAAAGGAAATTGCATATTATTTTATTTAAAGTTAGGAATCTTCAATGGAAAACTCAAATTTATTTTATGGGTTGGGTTGTAAATATTTAATTCATTATAAACAAAGTTTAATGTTTGGGCTTCATTTTTTTTTAAAAGTACTATTTTGGGTTTTACCCAATTTTTATTAAATGGATCAACCCTTTAAATTTTTAGTAAAAACTTATTTTCATATTGTGTTCGTAAATTTATTTTCATCGGAGTCAAAAAGAGTCATTGAGCTCGGAGCAAGATGGAAAGTTGGCAATGGGAAAAATATTCAAATCAGAGGAGACAATGGGATTCCCATCACAGGTGTTTACAAGTTCTTTCTGAATCAATCTCCCTTGCACCCGAGGCTAATTGACTTTACAATGGGGAGATGGAAAGAGGATGTCATACGAAATGAATTTAGCGTGGACGAAGCTGAAGCAATCCTTAACATTCAGCTTTTCAAAGGTAATCGGGAAGATAAACTTATCTAGCATCCAAGTTGTGATGGAAGATACTCTGTCAAGAGTGCTTATAGAAAAATCTGAAGGTCCTTCTTACCGCCAAGAGTGCGTCTCTTTGCCTGGCGGCTATGCAATGGAATCCTTCCTACAGCTGCCAAAGTTGCAGGACGTTGAACAACCCCTGTATTTTTAGAATTTTAAAATTTTAATTTTTATCGAATAGTAATTATTTTTAAATTTTGATACTCTAAATATATTATCATATGTATAATATTATACAAACTTGTTATTTCTACATACTACTTACAAAAAAATTAGTTAATAGATTTATCATTTGTCGTCTACATTAAGATTGAAATTTCGAAATTCAAAAAATATAACAACTAAGAGTGTTCCGGTCAAAGAATATGGACTATATCTATAACTTTATGCATAATACATAACTAATAGCAAAATTTAACCAAACATGTTTAACTGTTACTATTTAGTCAAGACTAAAATTTTAAATTTTGAAAAGTACAAAAATTAAAATTGATCAAATTAAAGTATATGTACTAAATCTATAATTTACACAAAGTACAAGATCTAACAGTAGAAATTGACCTTTACTTTTTGGCTGATGTTTTATTTTTTAGGATAAATTGTCAAAATAGTTACTTTTATTTGTCTCATGTTACATTTTAGTCACTTATGTTTGAAATATTACGTTTTAGTCACTTACGTTATCGTATTGTAACATTTTAGTCACCGAGCCGTTAATTACAGTTAATAGTGTAATGGTAAGTTGACATGGTACGTTAAATAATCATTTCAAACAAAAAATTTAGATTAATTTGTACAATCGGTCCCCATATTTTTTTGTTTGAGCAATTAATTTTTTTTCTTTTATGTTCTTTTAACTTTCTTTTTATTTTCTTTATTTTCTATTCTCTTCTACTTCTCCCTTTGTTTTTCTCCCTTTTCCATTTCTTTTAATGTAGTTTTCCTATGTTTTTCATTTGTTAAAACTAGTCCCTATACTTTTCATTTTTTTGAAAAATTTAATTTTTTGAGTGAGACAAGCTTGTGGACTAGTTTTAACAAGTGAAAAACATAGAAAAACTACGTTAAAAAAATGAAGAATGGAGGAAACAGTAGAGAAGCAAAAGAGAATGGAAAAAAAAGGAAAAAAAAGAAAGTCAAAAGAACATAAAAGAAAAACTAAATTACTCAAAATGAAAAAAAATATAAGGACCAATTTTAGAATTTAATCTAAAATTTTCATTTGAAATGATGATTTAATGTGCCACGTTAGCTTACCGTTACACCGTTAACGACTGAGTGACTAAAATATAATTTGAGACAAATAATAATAATTATTTTGATAATTTAAGATAAAACATATTATGAATGGAAATGGTAAGTTCAAATAAAAAGAAAAGATAAAATATGTAGAGCTAAAATAATATAATAATCTTCTTGATTTTATGATAAAAGCATTATATTTAAGGTAGGAGGACTTTGATGCGAAATAATCCAATTTGCATCCCTAATTATATAATAATCAATTATAAAATTTCCCTCATATTTTCACGGTACTATATAATTTATATTCACTTGCTACCAGTAAGAAAAAAACGAGAGCGAGAGAAGAAATTTGCGTCATACACTTGGGCTGGGCTGGGCTGGCTGGGCTGAAGAATAGACTCGGGTCATACCTCCGACCCGTCATACACTTGGGGTTGAGTTAGGGGCAAACATGGAAAGGAGGTTGAGAGCGCTTGGATCTGGAAATTTGAAATTCAAAAAAGTTAAAAGTTTCCGTTGAGAGCAACGACTTCATTTCTTTTCCTTTTTAAATGTTTAAAGGGAATGGTTATATATATAAACGAAGAAACAGGTGAGAGTGATGTGATAATACAAGAACAAAGAAGGGTTTGGTTTTGATTTGAGAGAGAATCGAAGAAGGAATGGAGAAGCCAAGGCAAATCTCAGCAATGGAGGCATTCGAGAAATTGGAGAAGGTGGGAGAGGGAACCTACGGAAAGGTATACAGAGCAAGAGAGAGAGCGACGGGGAAGATCGTAGCCTTAAAGAAGACTCGTCTCCATGAGGACGATGAAGGCGTTCCTCCCACCACTCTCCGCGAGGTCTCCATCTTGCGCATGCTCTCTCGGGATCCTCATGTCGTCAGGTCTCTCTTTCTTTCTCTCTTCTTGTTTTCTTGTAAAGGGAATTTCACTTTTTTAATTTAATCAAAATAGAATTTTCATTCATATTCAGATTGATGGATGTTAAACAAGGACAAAACAAAGAAGGAAAGACGGTTCTATACTTGGTTTTTGAGTACATGGATACTGATCTCAAGAAATACATCCGCTCATTTCGCCAAACTGGGGAGAACATTCCCGTTAACATTGTCAAGGTCTCTCTCTCTCTCTCTCTCGCACTCTTTCATACAATTACTTAGCGCGTTTGTTGTGGGCTTGTGAATACTTAGTAAGCAGAGTCATCATGTCTTTGTTCTGTATTCATTAATGCCCGCGATTTTTGTTAACAGAGCTTGATGTACCAACTGTGCAAAGGTGTTGCCTTCTGCCACGGTCATGGGGTTTTACACAGGTTATTTTAAAACCCTTGCCTTTTGCTCTATTTTCTTCACCAATCTTTTAGGATATTCGATACCTACTTAATCCTTCTTTTCCCTTTAATTGACACAGAGACCTTAAGCCTCACAATCTCCTCATGGATAGAAAGACCATGACCCTTAAAATAGCTGATCTCGGCCTAGCTCGAGCTTTTACTCTTCCCATTAAGAAGTACACTCATGAGATATTAACACTATGGTATAGAGCACCTGAAGTCCTTTTGGGGGCTACTCATTACTCAACTGCCGTGGATATGTGGTCTGTGGCCTGCATCTTTGGTACTGCATACATGCCATCTCTGCATTTTATTATTATTATTCACCTATGTATGATCAAATTCATACTACTTGATTCACTAAGCAATTTCCTTATTTATTCTAGCCGAGCTGGTCACCAAACAGGCTCTATTCCCTGGAGATTCTGAGCTGCAGCAGCTCCTTCATATTTTCAGGCGCGTTCTGATGCCCCTTTCTAGTCTCTAAATCAACCATTTTGGTGTCTGCTTTCCATTTAATAATTTCTAATTGCATCCTTGCAGGTTGTTGGGTACTCCAAATGAACAAGTCTGGCCTGGAGTAAGCTCACTACCAAACTGGCATGAGTATCCCCAGTGGAGCGCCCAGAGCCTGGCATCAGCTGTTCCTAATTTGGATAGTGATGGGCTACACCTGTTATCGGTAATTCTGCCTTACCTTATCTCACAGCACTACATGAATTGAAACCATCCTATTCTCTAAACAACAGCTAATATTGACATGTTCTGTTGGCGCAGGAAATGTTGCAATATGATCCCTCAAAGCGTATTTCAGCCAAAAAAGCTATGGAACATCCCTACTTTGCAGATCTGAACAAGGCTTATCTTTGAACAGAACAGTGGATAACAGGAGTTTCGTAGTAGAAACCTATCTGCTTCTCTCAAGCATCTAGTATTGGATAATTAGTAGTACTAGTAGTGTCTTTTATGATTTGTTGCATTCTGAAATTTGACTTATTAGTTTATACCTCAAATTCCTTTTTTGCTAAAATCTACTTTGGTTTAAGAATACTTGAGCAATGATGGGTTGGGTATGTATGTATCTCATTCTCCAAACCAGGCAGCACCGATTAACTGTGAATTTGAGTTTTTCGTTCAAAAGTAACATGAGAAAAACTTGGCCAACTCAAGATGTTTAAGGCCAAAGCTTTATTCTTGATAAACACGGCTGTTATCTGTGTTAACATGAAAATAGCTAAGCCACAAGGTAAATGTAATGGTATCTCTGGTCCGTGATCTAATTCAACCAGTGTACTACAATGTGACTGAAGGCATTCTTCTGCGCTATGCCATAGTTGTCACGAACCCAAATCGTTATTTGAAAGTGTACTTGAGGTTATCTTGGTATAAAATGTATCAGGTTTCCTCCCAAAAAAGTAGGCAGTCTAACTCAATATGGTATCCCTAGGAGTGAACGGTTCTTTGTTGGCGGTCTATCTAGTACTGCAAGCCAAGCAATTATAAGAATGCCTAGGAATACGAAACGGACACCATACCATTTTGTGCCGCTAGACTTCACATTATTCTAAGTAAAATTCATATTGTAGCGGCAACATACTTGGATCCATTCTAGCTCCATGTGGACTGATTATCTTGTAGTTGCATAATTTTGGTGAATCTACCTCCTTTAAGGACATAATTTTCAATCCAAGCTGCCCACAATGATCTTTCCGTAACCAGAATAAGTCCCAAAATTTTGATGAAAGATTTTGTTCCATAATGCCATGTCTTTTAACACCTTCTGATTAAAAACGATAGATAATGTTACAATTTATGCTTACTCTTTTTGTTGATCCCTCGTCACGTTTTCATTAAAAGGAATTGCAAATCTAGGTTATCTTCTTCGGTAGTACTTTGGACAACAATAGAAAATTTATTGGTCATTTGAATTTATAATTTTTCAAATTAGTTTAATTTCACATTAATATTATTTGAATTTATCCTCAATAGTTTTTGCAGCCAAACCAAAATGTAAGCGAGTATTGACTTATTTATTACCTAATGTTTTAACTAATAATAATTTACATTATGTGGTCGGGTCTTAATATAATAATACAACTTGTCTTGGGAATTGAAATGAGCCAATCGGTTAAAGAACTATTATGTTGTCCCAATTATGTAGATACTTTGTCTTGAGAATCAAAAGGCTTGATTCTTAAATATAGAGACAGAGATATGATTGTCTAGATTGACAATATGTTGGATAATACCCAAATTAAAGTAATCATAAATTCGTTTATAGATTAATTCATTTGTAACGTTCATAGTGTGACTTACTTTAATCGTGAGTAGGTGATTGATTATTTAAGCGTGACTTGTGTACTTTGATGTATTAAATGTCTAAGTTCAAATAACTAAAGAGTCAAAAGTTGATACGTTTGATATACAACTTTTGCATGAGATAACTTTAGTTAGCCCAATAAAGGGTTAATAATATTCTCTCATCGACATTACACGATAGATAGAAAGTAACGTGATCATGAGTTATTTATCTAGGAAAAATGATTTAATTATTATTTGTTAGTAATTGATTTTTTTATGAAGGAATATGTAATGGTTTCCATAAGATAAAATAGGATCACATTGGGTGAATAAATTTAACTCGAAGAGATACAATATATCCTCTGAGAGTAACACACTTATGACAAAGCACATTGGACAAACACTAATTAAGTTGCTTTTGTAATTGTATTATAAAAGAGAGTTCAATCATTGTACTTTGTGGAATAACTCCATGATTAAATAATATTGTAATTAACAGATGAAGAGCTGAAACTTAATAAAAAATTAATTGAACCCTAATTATATATGTCCAATCAATCACTTTGTTAGCTCAACATAACCCAAAATGGATTACATGTAGAACTGATACTATAGAATGAATGAAAATTGACAATTAAGAGAAATAAATCGTATGCATCAGTATTTGTAGTGAATGCATTTTCTTGTTAAGTACAAAAGATGACCTAAGAATTAAATTAATTTCTTCAAATTATATTTAATTGATTTACTTGATTGAAACTAAATAATTGAAATTCAAAAGTGAAATTAAATTTAGTCATCACAGTTTTATTGAATTAGGCAATTGAATATATTTCTTCATAGATTCTAATATGGTAAAGTTGTTATAACTTTAACGAAATTAGAATCGGGTTGAGAAAATAATTTAATTGGGTAAATTAATTAAATTAATTAAATAATATTTTGAGAAATAGAAAAAGTAACTATTAGGTTGGTTAAAAGTCCGGATAACACAAATAATTTACTCAATACATGAGACAAGCCAAATAGGCCTATCCTAAGTGAGATGGGCGACAAATTGTAACACCTATTGCCCGACTCGATCGCTGAGTGCGAACTACAAGATGTTACATTCGTCGTCAGAGCAACTATCGACAATTATACACCATTCGATTATTCAAACATGTAAATACGTATCATTCACATATATAATTATGTTACCTAATCATTTCCTGGTCCCAAACAAGCATACGAAAGCTTTTTTATTAACTTGAGGGTGAATTAGGACTAAATTGTAAAGTTTTCAAAATATCAAGCTGACATCGCGATTTCATGGTTTCCATGTCGCGACATCACCAACTCAGTGAGTCACGTCGCGACATCACCAATTTGGATACAATCATTTAACATGGCACTCATTACATGATCATCATTTAGGATCAATCAATCTATTTGTTCACCTAAACATATCATTATGTCATTCAAGTTCATCATATGCTTACCTATACATTTTTGGTACACCAAGCACTTATATGACTTAGTTTGAACCAAAAAAACATATACCAGTTATGTTTCAAGCATAACATTCAATTACACCAATTCCAACTATTCATCAATTTAGCTACCTTATTTACCTCATTTTGTAATCTTTCACATACCAACACATAGAAGCTTATATCATCACTCATACTAGTATGAAACATGATCAATACCATACATTTGTCAAGTTAGAAGGAAATCATATTACAAAGGTTAAACCATGCCACATGTAACACCCCTCACTCAGTCTGGTTACCAGACACAAGCTAGAGGGAGCTACCATAATCAACAGAATAGTTGTATGCAAAATTTTAAATCCAAAATTTAAATAAACATTTAATTATCTCACACATCCTTCGAGTAAAAACAAACACTTAATATAATTTGACAATTTAATCTCATACATTTAAATTAACAGTTATAACAAAGTTTAAATGAGTTCTTCTCAAAATACAATACAAAAGTTTAAACCTACTAGGTGCCCTGAGATCTATACATGTTTCAAACAAAAAGTGTCAAGCTCACACTAGGTTTGAAGTCCCTAGCTTAGTCCCTCTTAACGTCGTATAACCGCTTAGATTACCTGAAAACAAAGAAGAAAGTCATGGTAAGTTCGTAAGTAACTTAGTGAGTTGACATATAAGTTACTTCCCCTTTCGAGGACTAGCTTAAGAGCTTGTCACTGGTCATACTTACACAAGACTTGCGCATTCAAATGGCTTACAAGGAAATAAAGCATGTAAAAGCAAGTTTCCGTAACTTATACTTGGGCTTGAATTTCACAATGGCACAGTACATAGTGCATGAGTATTCCTTTCGCTGATGATCATAACTCTATTTTTCTCTAGGTAAGACTTGTTACGATTAAACTTGGTAGATGACCCACCTTGTGGATAAATACAATATGGGTTAACTAGGATAACAATCCTATAGACTCACACACACGGATTCATAACGTAGATTTGTTCATTTGAATTCATAGATACATATTCATACATGCAGATTCATAAATGCGAATTCATACATGTGAATTCATAGATACAAATTCATACATGCGGATTCATAGATATAATCCATAAATGTAGATTCATACATGTGAATTGATAGACACAGATTATCCCGCAGACTTTCATATGGCGAAGTTTTGCATATATTTTTAACTTGAAAACTTGAGGACAAGTCCAACGGACTGTCATAGCTTGCACATGCCCATGGCCATGGGACTTGCATACATACATTAAGCTTAAAGCCTTAGACTCCACAGAGTCCCATACTTGAAAAGAACCCTTGTAACATCCCAAATTTTTAATTAAAAGTTTGTAAAATTATTTCAAGAGTGAGTTGCTTGATGGTTCAGAGATAGTGTGGAGTTGGTGAAATTGACCTTGAAACCCGAGTTTGAATCCCTTCCCTTGTAAATTAAATACTTTTTTTTTCTCTCACTACTTTTTTCTATTTATTTTATTTTATTTTTGCTCTCACTCCCTTAGTGTGTCGTCTAACCTGGTGAAAACCATAGGTATATATGTTCTTTTTTTTTTTAGTTTTTTCCTTCATTTCGTCCTTTACACTTGTCGTCCCTCTTCTCTCCCACTCCGATTCTTTCTCAATTTTTTCTTCCTTCTTCTCCCTTGTGCCATCCCAAACATAGTGATTTTTCCCCATTGTTGTGCTGCCTTTTTGTTTTATTGCTCCTATTATTTTGCTGCCATTTTTCCAACCACTATTCTTGTAACACCCCTAACCCGTCTCCATCACTAGATTAATGTTACGGAGCATTACCGAACAATCAGAACAACTATTAACATCAACATATATCAATAAATTCATTTAACATTAATTAAGTAAAACTCATTAAAAACCTATCAAACATATGCATTTGGGCCTTAAATCAGGCCTTCGAGGCCCTAAAAATAGTTCGGGATCAATCTGGGACTAAATCGAAACAAATCAGAAAATTTGGGAAAAAGTAGAAAATTTTGAAAACAAGGGTCACATGGCCGTGTGGCCAAGCTGTGTGACATAGCATAGGTTATCTAACAATTGAACAAGGGACACATAGCCTTGTCCCAGCCCGTGTCTTAAACCGTGTAACTCACTGAGTTAGGTTACACGGCCGTGTCCTAGGCCGTGTGCCAGACCGTGTAACTCTCTGACTTGTGACACACGGTCGTGCTGTAAGCTGTGTGCTAGACCATGTAACTCAGTGACTTGACACACACAGCTGTGTATTAGGCCATGTGAAAATTACATAAAAATAACAAGTGACACACAGCCGTGTGACAGCTTGTGTCCCAAGCCGTGTGCTCTATAATTTGACCCTAAAAACAAGCTATTTCAAGACCAAAACATACTCATTTAAACATCTCATTTGTGCATACATTTAATAGACATAAATATCTTTCAAACACATATAAACATACCAATTTAATCAACCTATTTCACCTAACCAATATGCCATTCAAAGGCGCCATATTTATACCAAAACATCATTAACCAAAACAAAGAAATATAGCCATATCTCAAGTACAAAACCTAGTTCCTTTAACTACCATATGACATCAATTATAACCATTCACATCTCGTCATAAACATACCAAAGGACCATATATTACAAGTACTTAAAGGTGGTCAAAATGACTTAAACTTGTCAAGGCACTAACAGTCCATCAAACAAAACATAAACTTTAATAACATATACATACCAAATTGACCATTAACAAATTCAAGAAATATCATTATAAAAGGTCCTATACATGCCATTTATAACCTTGGCCAAAAAAACTCAAAACTACCGACAAGTTGCTGGATAGTGTGATAGATCTCCCATAAGCTTCCAACCGGTCGACCTTCTGATAATCTACGAAACCAAGGAAAATAACTACGTAAGCAACTAGTTCTTAGTAAGCTTGTATAAACTCAAACATAACCTACCATTCTTAAGCACAATTTATAAAATAAGCATAACATCATTACCAAGACCATAAGCTTAGTAAAATCCTATTTGAGCAACATGAAACTCACAAGTTAGTAAGTTCTTACATGATACATATAAATTCAACCATATCATAGGTAGATTTTCATGTACACATCATTTAGCAAATTAACATTTTCATAAGATCATGAAACATTATCCAATTGTATACATACCTTGTCATTAACCCTTGCTTTCCCGTTAAACCATTTAGAATTACATTGGATACTCAAGAATGCTTACACATAGTGTGTCTTTCCATATAACCGTAACCATTCCTTTTCAATAGTGCTCACACGATGTAACACGCTTAACCCATCTTCGTTGTCGAATTAGGGTTAAGAGCATTACCGTACAATTTAAAACATTAAACATGTTAACATTTAAATAAACTAAACATATTATAATCCATGCAATGGCATGCATTTTGTCTCTAAATAGACTAATTCGAAACAAACCAGAAAGTTTAAGAAAAAGTTGCAAAAATTGGAAAACAGGGGTCACACGGCTGTATGGCCAGGCAGTGTGACATAGTCTAAGCCGTGTAACATTTGAACAAGGGACACACGACCCGTGTCTCAGCCCGTGCCCTCACTCGTGTAACTCACTGAGATGCCCTACATACCAGTGTGTCAGGTCGTGTGCTTGGTCATGTAACTCTCTGAGTTGCCACACACGTTCGTGTACCAGGCCGTATGCTAGGCCGTTTAACTCACTAACTTGAAACTCTAAGAAACTCTCAAATGACACACGGTCGTATGAACCCAAAATTTACCTAAAATCAAGCCATTTCATAACCAATTCATGCATAACTAACCAAGCCATTTGTGCACACTTTCAAGGGACTTAAGCGTCATTCAAATACACATAATCATGTCATTTTAAACAACCTAATTCACCTAACCAATATGTCATTCAAAGGCACCACAGTTGCATCCAAATATCATTTACCTAAACATGTCAATATTGTCATTTTCCAAACATAATAACCTAGTTCAAATATGTGCCAAAACATGTCACAAGTAACCATTTTTAAGCCACTATCAACATGCAAAAATAAGCTTATTTACAAGCATTTGAAAGTGACCAAAATGACATAATTTGGTAAGGCATTAAAATGCACCAAACCAACACAACTTCAATAGCTTAAACATACCAAAACATACATTATAAAGATCCTATACATGCCATTAATAACCTTGGCCAAAATGTTCAGAAACTACCAAAATGATTGCTGGATAGTTTAATAGATCTCCGACGATTTTCCAACCAATTAAGCTTATGATAATCTATAAAACAAAGGAAAAGAACTACGTAAGCAACAAGTACTTAGTAAGTTCGTATAAACTTTAAACATAACTTACCACTTCCAATATTACAATTCATAGATTAAGTATAAATCATTACCAATTTCATAAGCTTAGTAAAATCCTATACGACATCATCAAATTCATAAGTTAGTAGACTTGTTCATGATACATATGAAATCAACCATAAGATATGTAGTTTACCATATATATACGTAACATTTAACTCATCAATGTTTCCATAAGATCATAATTCATTCCATTTGCATACTTACCATTTCATTTCCCTTTTCTTACCTATTAAACTGTCTAGAAACATTGGATACTTTGGAAAGCTCACACATAGTGTGCTTTTACATATAACAATAACCTTTATTTACATTAATGCTCACACGAGCTGTGAAATAGGCTTGATCACACGAGTTGTATGTCAGAATGTAAGATGCACGATGTTACTCACACGAGCTGTGGAGAATCTGCAACAAATGCAGGACTTCAGCCATCGATAGGACATTCAAGACCAGTACCTAAAACATGAAATCTTTGATGACATGTCATTCGTATCCTAAGAATTCTTAATGTTCAAACGAGACTCATTATCCGTTAATTCATCATAACATAAATATATTTATATCCAAATTCATTTATGATACAACAACATAGAAAATATTCAAATTTATCTAACATTAAAATGGTTGCAGTTTATACGAACTTACCTCGATAATTAGGGGCATAGTAGTATAGTCGAACTAATCCAAAACTTTAGCTTTTCCTCGATTTAAGTCTGATTGTGTTTATCTTGATCTAAATAAATAATTTCATTCAATTAAGTACTTCTACAATTCAATTTAATCCATAATTCATATTTATGCAAAATTACAAATTTGCCCCAAACATATTAACTTTTCACAATTTAGTCTTTAAGCTCATAATTTAAAATCTAACCATTTTAATCCTCCTTACCAGCTAGCCGAATTTCATAGGGACTCAAACCAACCCACTAAAATCATTATTTCATAATTTTACCATGAAATTTTACTATTTTCTCAAATAAATGCTTAAATGCAATTTCATCAAAATAACTTAATAAAACATGTTTATTTTATAACCAAGATTCATAATCTATCAATTAACATCACAAACACATCAAAATAATTCATTTCAAGTCCCTCAATCTTTAGCAGTTTTGCAAATTAATCCCCAGGCTAGCTAGATTAAGCTAAAACGAACTCAAAAACATAAAAATATTTAAAAACATGGCTTGTATACATACCATACAATGAAGAATTCAAAACCAAAACTCTTCCCCCGTCAATGGTGTATTCAGCCAAAGCAAGAAGAAAATGAGAAAGATGATATCTTTTTCCTTTGTTTATTTTAGCTTCATTTACCATTTTACCATTTTACCCTTTAAAAACTATCAAAATTTCAATAAAACCTTTCCCACGTACATCCACTAACATTTTAAATGGTATATTTACCATTTACGTCCTTTAGTGTAAGATTTCATATCCATTATACCCCTTTAACTAATAGAACTCAGCTTTTGCACCTTTTACGATTTAGTCCTTTTTACCTAATTAACTATTTAAACATCAAAATTTCTTAACGAAATTTTAATACAACCTTAATATAATCTCGTAGACATTAAAAATATTAAAATAATAATTATCTCATGGAAATTATGGTCCTAAAACCATTGTTTTTGACATTACTGAAAACGGGCTGTTACACATGAGCTATGAAATGGGTCTGCTCACACGAGCTGTGGGTCGGAATATTAGCTACACGATGCTGCTCACACGACTGTAGAGAACATTAAAGACCAGCACCCAAAACATGAAATCCCTAATGACATGTCATTTGTATCCTAAGAATTCTTAAGGTTTAAATGAGACTATTTATCTGTCAATTACTCAAAACATTGTCAAGCCTATTTATAACTAACACAATATAGCACATAATTAATTTAACTATCATTAATATGATTATAATTCATACGAACTCACCTCAAAAACTATAGTCGTAGAATTAGAGCTGCAGGCTAATCCGAAGCTTTCGTCTTTCCTCGATTTAAATCGGGTTGTTGTTTATCTTGATCTAAATAGATAATTTCATTCAATTAAATACTTTAAATAACTTCAAATATTAAATTCAATCGATAATTCATATTATCATAAAATTATGAATTTACCCCTCATATTTTAACTTTTCAAAAATTAGTCCTTAAGCTCATAACTTGAAATTTAACCTTTTTAACCTAAACCCATGTTAACCAATTCTACTGGAGACCTTGGAACAGCCCATAATTACCAACACTTCACATTAAAACTCATAGATTTTTACACTTTCAACAATTTAATCCCTAATCTCAATTTCATCAAAAACCATTTAACAAAGCAAGTTTGTTTAACAACAAAGTTTAATAATTTATCAATTAACAAAAAAAAATTCAAAAAAAATCATAGAAAGTCCCTCAAAATTTAACAGTTTTGCAAATTAATCCTTGGGCTAAGTAGTTTAAGCTAAAACGAGCTCAAAAACATAAAAATCACTAAAAACGGGACTTGAATACCTACCATGCAAGAGAAATGAACTTGGCAAAAACTTACTTCCTTCTCTAATAGTGTAATCGATTTTGGGAGAGTGAAATGAGAAAGATGACACAAAATTTTCCTTTTGTTTTACTTAATCTTTTAACACAATTATTCATTTACCAATATAACCTTTTAAAAACTATTAAAATTACACCAAAAACCAACCAACATCATACAATAACCATTAATATGGTATATTTACCATTTAAGTCTATTAATTTACCCTTTCATAGCCATTTAGTTCTTTTTAACTAATAGAATTCAACTTTTGCAACTTTTACAATTTAGTCTTTTTTACTTAATTAACCATTTAAACTTCAAAATTCCTTAACAAAAATTTAATAATACCTTAAAATAATCCCGTAGACATTAAATAATCAATAAAATATTAACTCACTTGTCGAAATTGTGGTCTCGAAACTACTGTTTCTGACACTACTTATTACAATTTTGCTGCTATTGATCACCTAAAACATCCCTATTTGCTGTCTATTTAATCTCTATTGTAGCCTCTTCTTCTCCACTTATGGTGGTGCTATTTTGTTCTCTTTCTTATCGATCTTTGTTGTTGTTTTCCAACCTTATTACTATTATTTTTAAACACTAAATCATCCCCCTTGCTGCCCCTAAAACCTTCCTTTGTGCCTCCCAAATTAGCATCCTTTGTTGTTGTGTGTGGTGGTGTTGCTGCCCCTTTGAACACTACTTTTGGTTGCTGATTTTTCTATCTTTGTCACCCCTTTAAACATAACTTGTAATACCCCAATCCCCAAAGGTCGACTGAGTTGTTACACAGAAAGCAAACTTAAACTTAATTTCTAAGCTTAATAATTGAACTCGGTGATAACTCAGGAAATAGTTTTAAAAGCACAAGTAACCAAACTGGTACACACCATAATGTATACGCAGTTGAATTTTAAACTTTCAGTTGAAAATATTTCCTTTGAAGATATAGTATTTTTGGTTGTTTCATAACATATAAAATAGTTTAGTGAATACAAGCAGAAAACACTTTACATAACATAATTCATAAAATTCATTCAATCCTTCAAGGGGTAACATTAAAATAAAATTATAGTTAGATAAAATGTATTTTATTACAAATTCATATTCAAAACAGAAATGTACGTCAACCCCAAATATCATATGCATGTTACAAAAGAAACATAGGCGAAGCTCACTGCAGAGGTCGCTTTTTTTGGCTAACTCCTTTCCACAACCTATGACAGAATACCACTTGGAAGATGGGAAAAGAAAAGAGAGGTAAGTTCATAAGAACTTAGTGAGCTCTAAAAAAGAAAAGATTCAACCCTTTAGATGAAATACAAAAGCAAGAATGATATTAAAACTGTAAACTCATGCACATAGACTAATAGACCAACTCTACACGCCAAGACATTTGGGCGGAGACTCTTATATCATTGGTGAATACTTAACCATGATGGATAACATTTCTAGAAGGACTCTAACATTGGGCACATACCTTATTCCTTAACCTCAAACTTATACTTTCATCCTTACACCAAAGAGAACTTAAACCTTAACAGAGCTGACATTTCCTAACCAAACACAACCTTTTCTGAAACATACCTTTGCATTTAAACATCTCATCAGGCTTAATCGTACACCTTCATTAGGGTGGATTTTATATGCCAAATATCCATACTTAACAAATACGCTACGTTTCCAGCACAACTTTTCTTTTCTTTTATATCAATAATTATACATAACATATAACACATACAGAGTTATATCAACTTGCTCTTTTCAAAACATAACATATATCACATACAGAGCCATACTAACTTACTTTATTCAAATTCTTTCTTGGGTTAAACCTTAGATTCCTTAATCACATATCGAAACAAATATCACATCTCTTAACATTTCGAACACATGAGTGTTCCCGAGAGTTTAGGGCTCTTTGCCATGGTTAATAACTAACATATCCTATCGTAGACTACACCCATACCACTAGGCTGGCTAGCAACTATCATGCCTTACCAAATCTAGCACTTAGGCCAACTAATTTGTAACTAACATACCTTACCAGTGGCCGCCAACCTGGTTAACAACTAAAATGTCCTACCAGTAGCCCAACATACATGCCAATCTGGTTAGCAACTAGTATGCCTTACCAATGGTCCATCACATCTACCATTCTAGTTTGCAACTAACATGTCCTACCAGTGGCTCTTCATCTCTAGATACTGAGGTTATATCCCAAGGAAGTCGTATCCATTTCATGCCACAAACATGCGACACAAAATATTACATGTAATAGATTCACAAGGTACCATACCATTTGGTTCACCTGAACTCTAAGCTATAACAGCGACACTTAATGACATACATAAGATAGAAGGAAACTCAGAGAAGAGCAAAACAAGCTGGATACTCACAGATAATCCCAACGAGTTTGTTATACTACCACTATTGCTACACGTACAACTCTTTCTTACTAATCGGTCACTTGATGATTCCTCTCCAACGAAAAACCCTTTCTTAAGCAGGATATCAAAGTATAGCAGAGCAAGAGAAGAGAGAAGAAGAACCCCTGCTACAAAATTTTCAATGATATATATAGCTCACACAACTCTCACAAAACTTACACGTGGCTAGTATGCAAAGTTAACTCATACTCTATTGTGTCCAATATAATCATTCTAGGTTTATCACAAAATGAAATAATCATTAAACTTTAGTTAATTCCTAACTAGATTTTAACATGGACTTGACTAAAATTGAATAGTAAACACACGTGTTCAAGCAGAAAGCAATCGAGTCTGTAATCTCACAATTCACTACTGGCGTATACTAACAGAAGGATCTATGACAACCAAGAGAAAACACTAATTGGCAGATGCCCATAATGACTATGCCAAAACATAAAACTAAAAACCTAACACTTCGCCAAAAGGCGAACCCTTCGAACAAAATTATTACAGACCTACCAGATTAATCAAACAATTTGCCACTCAATGCGCAATAAAAATTACAAAAATTCAACACTGGTAGGTAGAATACAAATCAGTCTTTCCTTAGCTTAATCTTAGCTGACTATCCGTTAACACAAACCATCATCTAAGACTACGCCGAGCAGAGTGTTACATAACTTTCTTTGATTTTCCACTGTTAAAAAAAAACCTTTATTTGGCTAATTTGTGTACATTCGATTCCAATTAAATCATTATCACAAATCTAATAAATGTTTAAAGCGTAAGTGCAAACTTAAGATAAATCTTGTATCAATTTTAGTCTAATAAAATTTATTGATTTGGCCGAACTCTCTAAAGCCTAATATTGATTTTTTTTCTTGCTAGTTTTGCATGTTATTTTAATCTTAGGAACTAATTTTAACATCCCAGATCAGTAGTGACGACAATCCCATTCACACTCTCGTTTTGTAGCAAAGTAGTGCAAATTCGCTTATCGAATTGGATTTGAAAAATTGTTAATGTGACACTATTTTGGGCAAACATTTAAGGGGTGTTCCAATGCTGGTTTTAATCGTATTTAATTGTGTTGAGTGCAGTTCTTATCTAGGTTGGTCTAGATCTAAAAGTCCAAAAGTGCAGACCTGCGAAATTAAGGTGTGGGTCTTACCTTTGCGTAATTAACCTTATATTGATATTGTATGATTAAACTTAGTAAATTTTCTTGTTGTGTGGCATGGTCAAATGGCCTAAAAGTGAATAAATAGAGTGTCAAGCAAGGTAAGTACTTAAGTAGTAAGACGAATTATTAAATGCCCTGTTTGGGATTGAATGATTGTGTATAAGTTATATGTACTGTATGATTAAGTGCCATTGTTTTGGTTGGTCGTATTTATGTTGTGACATACTCTATATTGTTTAACGTGTGATGGAATTGGTCACTGGACACATGTATAGCATGCTAAATATTGTAACACTATTTGATGTGCATATAAATTTGCCTTGACTGATATTAGGTTATTTACATATTTATGTTACATACCTTGTATGGTATTGATTGTGTTGAAAGCATGGACACATGCCACTATTTCTGTTACTTGAAAGTATGCAAGGCATACCACGATACTGTTTACCAAAAAACATGTTAAGCATGCCATTGTACTGAACTGTTATTAATAAGTATGATGTGCTTCACTGATAATATGTCATACTACATTTACATTGGGTTGGGTTTTTTTGGATGATGGAGGAGTTCCATGGAGTAACTGCGGTAAATCTGCAATATTGAGTCAGTATACTACACCTGGAGTATCATGGAGATTAGGCGAATTAATTTCATTATTGGTAGCTAGTGTGACGCCCCAAACCCGGCTGGGACAGTCTGACTCAAATTTCGAATGTCACATTAGCCACCGAGGTGACTCCATTTAAAACTTTACGAACCACACTAAGTAATCATACATACTACACATTTGCAGTATATTTTATATAGGAATTGGTCCTAAGTGCATGCTTTTCTAAGTTATTCATTTCATTCACACAATTAGAAAGTATAGGGCATACCTTAATATTCGACGGTCTCCCTTAGTTACAAAAGTTTGTTAGTTCATTTAATTATCATCACATTAAACAAGTAATAAAGCCATCTATATAGGCAATCAAGAAAGCAATTATAACGGTCAAAATCCCAAAATTAAACAGTCTGTTTACAACCTGATGAAAATTTATTTAAAAAGTCTAAGTTTAATTCTAGTACTAAACCCTTGGAACGACCCACATTGCCTTTACCTTGGAGTTTAAAAGCTCAACACACATACTCAAAAAAAAATAATGCCTTGCGATGGATCACCGAATTGCCACCCTTCTTGCTAGCCTGCAACTATTTATTTGCAAGGTAAAGCAATGAGTGTGAGCTTGGAGAAACTCAATGAGTACACATGCATACAACACAAGTAAGCATACCAGACATGTTAGTATTTAAACATACTTTAATGATTCACATGTAACACAATTTTTACACTCAACAAAGTGATATATTGACAATTCGTGAATGTGAAACATAGTCATATTATATACTCATTGGATAAGCAGATCTCCAAGACACTCCTCATAACCCATAAAGTCGTATGCTATCTCCATGTAAGTGTAGCATGAATACTCGCACTTTTCAAACACACCACACTATTTACGGTGAATGAAGCTATAACTGACATTCTTTTATCTTTCTAACGCTATCTCTGGGTCACAATGCCCTAACATATAATAGAAAGGGTGAGAACTCACAATCCTATGGCATGCCAATGATATCCAACAGTTTCAAGTGTTCACATTGCTAACATATCTATTTAACCACATTTTATTACATAATATAACTTCCTCGCACTACTATTGAGCTCACACTCAGCATTACACGATAATATAATTTTGTACTAATCAGAGTTTGCAATACCATAGAGCTCATAATTCACATACGGTACATTATTAGTAAAATTTGCATGTTATAAGAATTCACATTATATTTTTATATTAGTTCGCAAGCATTACAAAACTCATATACGTATATATTATATATATATATAACAGGATCCATTTATACATATACATATATATTATATAAAACATGACCCAAAAACTCATATATATTATATATAACGAAAACCCATATATGAGTATATATTATATATATATACACATATCTTTTTAATACATCATCTCACTTTTAATATTATGCTCACACACACACACAACAATTAAATGCACAATTCATACACACTTATCATGTCAAGTACATGGTTGTTACGTCTCCTGGCGCAGCAGAAAAATTATTCTGGTGATCCACAGCCAATGATTCATGTAAGAGGAACAAACTGTGTTGAAAAAGGATTGAAAATTTACCTTCTTTACTGAAAACGTTGAAAGGATGTTGTTGATTCGATGTTGATTCCAAGCTACAATGAAAACATCTTAACCTCTACGTAGTCCACCTCATAAAAAACGAACAACCACTTTCTCTTGAACTTTTCAGAGAGAAATTAAAAACGGTTGTTAAACCTTTTAAATTATTAAGTTGGTAACCTTAACACACTAAGAGATTATCATCCTTTTATCCTCTTTGATGTCATAAATTAAAAAGGAAAACTAGGATTATTCCCTTATTAATAAAGAAGTCAAATCAAAAGAATATAAGACTATTTCCTTATTAATAGAGAAGAAAAATGGAAAGTTAGAAAAATGGATTATATTCTTTCCAAAAGAATATTGATTTTCATGTCTTTTATATTTTGACCGAAATTAATTAATATAACTTTTTATATTAATAAATTCAGTAAAATATATACAATTAATATTTTGTATGAATCAAATTTATATATATTAATTATATTCTTTCCAAAAGAATATTAATTTTCATGTCTTTTATATTTTGACCGAAATTAATTAATATAAATGTTTATATTAATTAAATTCAGTAAAATATATACGATTAATATTTTGTATGAATCAAATTTATATATTAATTATATTCTTTTCAAAAGAATACTAATTTCAATGTCTTTTATATTTTGACTAAAATTAATTAATATAACGATTTATATGAATAAATTCAGTAATATATATAGAATTAATATTTTGTATGAATCAAATTCATATAATAAATATATTCTTTCCAAAAGAATATTAATTTCCATGTCTTTTATATTTTGACTGAAATTAATTAATATAACTCTTTATATTAATAAATTCGGTAAAATATATACAATTAATATTTTGTATGAATCAAATTCATATATTAATTTTATCTATGTTCTCTATTTGTGTACAACAAGTTTGTACATATAATGTGTTTAATATTTAACTACTAAATTAATTCAACAATTAATATAATTCATGTGGCAACTAAATACAATACCAAATGTATTTGTATTCTGTTCGTTTCAACTATAGAGTGTGACCCTATAGGCTTTTGTAACTTGGTAGTAATACTAGAATGTTTCTAACGTTATAAGCAATGAATGACATTTAGCAATGCATCATTGCCACCCAAGTTAGAAGAAGTTGTGGTTTGACATAACCTTTCTGTGATAATCTTTTCATGTAATGTATCATTTTATCCTTAATATCTGGATTGGACACAAGTCATGGAATAGTCAAACTTGTATAGTCTAATCTCATATTTCTTGATTTTCTGAGCAAACCACAATAAACAAATAAGTGTAATATCTTATATAAACTTATTCGAGCATGACCATGCATTTCTAGTCTCATTCCATTAAGAGACCTAAGATATTGCTCCTATTATGTAGGAGGGATAAATCCTATCTTGATCAACCATATCCCACTACATGGATTGTGGTATATCTAACATCAGTCTTTATAGTACAACTTGTCAGGGTAGACATTTTGACTGTATAAGAAATATACGACTCATGATGTTGGGACAATGATGATCTCAAGTTTGAGGATTATATACATAGTTATCACTATGAGTAATATTATGACTATTACATAATAATCCCCAAAACATACTCATAGCAGGTTAGTCCAATATGTTGTTCTCTAACACATACTCATGTATTGATTTTGACATCCCTATGCCAATGACAACTCTTTATCATTAATCAACTACACATTAGTCTCAATGTATTGTTGTTGTCGAGCTCATAATAATACTTGACTAAAGACTTTATTATAATTCACTTTATTTATATACATAGAAAAAGAAACTGAAATAATAATGGCAATGCCTTATATTAATAAACAAGGTAAAACGAGTATGTGATTACAATAATCTCATGATTGGTCTTTGGGCATATTCTAACACAACATGCATTACCCAACACTCAAACAAAATTGTAAGGGTTGGCACCAAGAAAAAAAATCAAGGTTCGCATAACATAAGTGGGGGTTCACATGCCTCACTTTGACTCTCCAGGTCCCGCAATTCATGCTAAAACACTATACAAATGCACTCATCTGTGGCTCACCACGACTTGTTGAACTAGAAAACTTTCTGCTTGCCTTTATCCTAATTTGTTGAGGCTCCACCAATGTTTTCAGCTTCGCACAAAAATACATAGATTACTAAGCATTTAAAAACATCCAGGTTAACTCCCTTTGTGTTCCTACAATAACTCTCCACTCACACATACTTATTCGACTTATTTCGTATAATCTATTTCGCTTAATTTCTTCTTTTTAACTTAATTAAATCCTTAATTTCTACCTCCTAACCCCCTAACTTGTGCTTAATTACAGATCTAGATCGATAGTTCAGTTCAATTTTACTAGGCACTACTTTTCCTGGAAAACCACCGTTCATCATTACTCTTAAGAGAAAAACCATCTAATCCATGCAATTACATAAAGATTTTGTTAAATTGAATTTGTGAAATTCTTAATCTCATTAAAATATATTGAAAATCACTTTAAAAACATCTCTTCACTATTTATTACGAGATTAATCATTTTTATTCAAAAAATAGCTTTAAAATCATGGATCTTTAATTCTGTTGCCTAGATCTATGATATCATAATGTCTTTCAGCTATGGTCTTACATAATTTAACCCCGTGTTTTCTATCCTAACGGGCTATCAAGGATGCCAAGGCACATTTCAACTATGGTCTTAGTCCTGTTTGCCATGATGTCATATCATCTTTCAGCCATGGTCTTACTAATTTATATCATGACGCCATAGCATCTTTTAGCTATGGTCGTACTCATCCATGTCATGATGTCATAGCATCTTTCAGCTATGGCCTTACTCATTTCAGGCTATAGCCTTCGATCGGTCCCATAGCCTAGCCATGATCTTTACTCTTCCCATTTTATTCTATCCATTCCTCCATTACACCATCCTATACCTTGGTGCTCGGACATTGCAGTGTCTTTTCCATAAAGACTAGAGCTTCACTCATCACGAGTACACAGTAACACCGTATGGCAGTATTTAACAAAATCACCGCTTTTCTACTTTTTCTTCCTATCTTCTCTTAAACCCGATAATGTTTCCCTTAGATGCATTTCATAGTATTAATTTATAGCTAATTCATGCTTATTGCACTACCATGGCGGATACTCATAGACCCATGTAAACTTTCAACATACTTAGCATTTTAGGGGTTGAGTGCAGAAACTCACCTGATGCTTCTCCATCTTATCCTCTTAGCTTCCCCAGATGCTGGAGCTTCCATTCTCATGGCAGTCAAACATGGTAACTCAAAATTATGAGTTAAACTCAGAAATTCCCAGTTTAAACTTAGTTTTCTAGAAACATACAGAATCCTAAAAATGGTTTTTGGAAGCCCTTAACTTTGTTTTCTAAATCTTATGCTTACTAAAGGATTCAAAACCTTACCAGCTTACTAGATTCTCCATTTTTCCAATTTAAACCTTATGATGATTACTCCATGCAAAGCTTCCTATGATCATCCCAATTTTAGAGCAACGAAAAATATGAATAAAGAGAAGAAAATAAAATAGAATTGAGATGAATCTTCTCCTAGAAGTCGCTTTTTGGCTATTTATAGCCCTCCTCTCATGGTCTTCAATCGTTTAGGGGCCATCCATTTAAAATCATTATGTCTCCCACTAAGAGACCAGTTGGTTCTAATCCAACTGAACCAGACTTGGTTCTCAATCTTGTCTAATTTCAATTACTATTTTTTCCTGATTTTCAGTAAAAACCACCAATCTACGGTTTCTTTTAATTTAATCCCTAATTTGTTCTAAATTTCTGAGTTTCAAGAGAAACTGTGTAACAAAATTAGTAAACAATTAGGTTACAAATGGCATACCATTAGGGTTTTAAAGGTAACAGGTATCAGCTTGGATTTCTTTACTGATGGTTAAGATCTTGCATGTGTTGCGGATTCTCTACAGCTCGCATGAACAGCATCGTGTAAATTTCAAAGTCTTGATTTACAGCTCATGTGAGCAATATATTTCCAAGCTCGTATGAGCAAGTTAAGTCCCGCGTATCCAAGGTTTGTTCTCTTGGTGAAAATGTTAATTAATAAAAAGAGAATTAATCAGAAATAATGAATGAGTTTTTCATTTGTAGAGTTACAAGATGAGCATGTTTTATATAATATACAATAGTATAATAATGCAAAGAGTTATGAAACGAATTACATATTTATGCATTGATGCTGAACAAATCATTTTAATTGTCTTGTGAAATTTGCAAAAGGATGCCAAGAGTAATTCCATACTTTATATCATTGAAATTTCAACGGCTTATATTATTTAATCCCAAGGTAAGTTAAGTTAATTTTCTTACAAACTTACTAAGCATTAGTATGCTTACGTTGTTACCTTTTCTTCTCGAATGGATCAGATTACACCAGAACTCATACTACCCGTCTTACGATTTAGTAGACTTTTGTTTATTTTGGCCTAGGTATATGTGGCATGTACATAGGTGTGGTTGTGGATATAGATGTTCATTTGGTCATTACATGTGATGTTGATTTTGGTTGGATGTAAATGATGTATATGAATGTGTGTTTGGTATCATGATCATGCTATAATTAATGAGCTTGAATAGCATCTTGGTACTAAAATGGTATGATGGATAGTAATACTTTGAAATGGTGAGATGACATGGTATTTGAATAATTAGTATTTTGGATTTCATATAATGTTCAATCTTGATATGTTTAGGTGGTGTTAAGTGATCGTAATGGTTATTTTGGTATGGATATGCTAGAGTGTTGGAATATATTCTTGGTACAATAATGATTGTGAAGTGTAACAATTTGGATATGTTTGAAATATAATGTTGTGGTTGCAGGTAGTATATTGAAGCTTTTATATGGCATAGTTTCATGATTGTTTGGATATTTAGGAGATGATATTTGGTATGATTAAGCTCCAAAAGTTCTGCTATTTGAATTGATTGTCTTTTTGTTCAAATCAATTGTTTTTCTGTTTGAATCAATTCATTTTTTGTTTAAACCAATTCTTTGTTGTTTAACTCAATTCAAACTCCAACATTTACAGGGCTTGTGGGTGTGCATATAAGCATTATTGAGTTTAAGTTAAGTTTTGGCATGAATTGATTTTAAAGAGGTCATTTTTGAAAAATTTTCAGAAAGTATCAGTACCTTGATAACAAGTATCAGTACTTCCTTAAATGTTTTATTTTTTAAAATGGCAGAATGCCAAAATGGTATCAATACCTATTATTGGTATCGATACCTATTTTTAAAATTTGAAAAGTTTACAATTTGGTCATTAATAGTGCTTGGGTTGACTTAGGAGCTTTCACAAGATCAAATGTGTCTCATTTTTATTGTAAATCATTTTGTGGATGGAATTATGAAATAAATTGATGTTTGATTGCATTAATTGTTGCAATTTGAATATGATTTACTCTGGTAATTATGGTAGCATCCGTAGTTGCGTTCGACAACCATGCCGGGTGATGGGTGTTACAAGAACAGAATAAAGCTGTTGACAATGACAATCCAAAAACCGCTTTATAAGTGACACTACAAGCAACCTATTTATAGGCCTCTTCAAATGGTTAATCAACAGTGTTTTGATAGGCTTTAAACTTCTATTTAAAAGTTGTAATTATTCTGAGCTTTTATTAACTAAAAGACTTTATTAATCAGTCTTCTAACAACACCAAAACTCTCTCAAGAGATAATAAGACTTAGTCCATTTTAAGGATTGGTGACTTACCCATTCTATGACTTTGGCACTGGATGTTCCAAAAATGGGTACTATTGGGTCGGGTGAATTCAATAATAGACGCCGGGTGGCATTCTAACTTTCCTTCTCCTTTCAGGACCTATCTGAAAGTGAATCTAGTACTTTTGGGTCGTGAATATTTGAATAGGCGAACCGCCCTGTGGATATTTTTTCTTCGGAACAAAACAATTATAATAGAATTAGGCTCAGCCAACTGGAATGTGTATTATCCATATATTATTCATATAGGGGATCCTCTAGTTGAGAAGATCCATCGACCTGAGATGAAGAGAAATGTCTATCTATTTTATTTAGTTATTCAGTACTTATCCAATTACCTCAAGCAATTCGATTGGGAGTCTTTAAAATTTTAGTCAAATCATGCTTCGTGTTTTGTCAAATATGAAACATTCAGGTGGACTGAACTCAACACAAATAAAACCTATTCAAAGCTCAAATTTGCAGGTTCAAATAGAGAAACAATTTCGTTATAACAAGACATGGAACGAGCAATAACTTTCCCAACATCTTGAATAAAGATAGTCTTCCAACACCTTATGAAGCTTTTTCTAATTAAACTATATTAGTTTTCTCTTTTGTATTTAACTAGAATATTGATAGTAGTGCTTTACTAGTACAAGTGTCTTGTGTTTGTAGTTTTATGGTTATGAAGGGTGCATAGGTGTTTGTCAAGATTGCATAGGTGTCATGACTTGATGATTTTATGCTGTAAGTGTTGATTTGACAATATTAATATGATGAGATATTTTTTTATTTATAAAAATAATATTTGTTGATTTCTAAAAAAAACTTTTAATAATTTTACAATTAATTTAAGACTCGATTAATAATTCACGTTAACTTAATTAAACTCTTAATAATAGATGAGGAAATCCAACCATATATCCAAATAAATTTTGATTAATGCACAAAGGGTAGATAGGCTTTTCAATTAATTTTTGGGTTATGCTGTTGGATTTGGTCTTAAGAAAAGAAGTATAACAACCACCCAAATAGGAGATGTAGAAACTGGGCTAAAATGGACCTGGAGCGTAGTGGGAATTAAAGTTGAAAGAAGGCCAGGCCTGTTGGCTGTTGGGGAGTTAAAACAGCCCCTACAGCACTTCGCTCGTAGGTTCAAGGCCTGCAGACGCTTCTGTTTGGTATCAACTCATCACCACACCGCTTGGGGGGAAAAAAAAGAGAAAGAAAAACACACCATTCACTCACTGGGTTTTTTTTTTTTTCATTTTTTATTATGCTAAAGAAGGAAGAAGACCTCAGCAGCCAAGCCGAGCAAATCCAAGCCGAGCCGAAACCAACGACGCTAAAAAAGGAAGGAGAGTTCTTATTTGGTAGCTAAGTTGGCAGAGCCGAAAAAATCCCAATCAGAAATCAACAATCCCAGCCCAGGCAGAGCAGGTAAGGTGTAACCGTCGAATTGTGTAAGTTCCCTGCCATTAACGATACTTTCTATGTTAATGCCACTCGGATGCTGTTGCTGCTCTCCCTATTTATTGCTATTGCAATTCTTTGGCATTCGCATTCTCTGTCAAAGCCCTAACTGCATTTCTCTCTTCTCCCCTCTCCCCCCTTCCTTCGCCGCTCCAGGCTAGTTTCTTCTTCCACCATCACTTTTTACTCTCTTTTTTTTCAACTATCTTTAAATTATTAGGTTTTAGGGCAGTCTAATTTTGCTCTCTTTCATTTCTTTTAACGCTTAGTTTTTTGTTTTTCATATTTTTCTTGTTATATATATGGTTTTGAAAAACAAGTAGGACTTAGGGTTTTGTTTTTCGTTTTTGTTTTTCATCTTTTTTTCCCCTTAAAAAATCACTAATTCAACTGTTGATGTTGACAGCAGAATCTGTATAAGCAAGATGGAAGATACCGAAATGTTGGAACAGCAGCTGCCTGAGGCTTCCCAAGTTAACCTTGTTGATACTGCTGTCCAAGAGCAACAGTCCTCACCCCCCACTAAGGATCAAAATGCCAATGAAACAATTGCTGATACAACTTCAACCTTGCCCACTGATGTTAACATGACTGATAATCCTCCTATGCCCGATAAACCTGATAACATATCTTCCAATGATGCTAATACCGATCCTTCTGATGCTCCTCCTGCTGAACCACTGGAGCAGAAAGTCAATGGAGATGCTACTCCCCTTCGCTCTCTTGCCCCTGAATCTGGACCTGAGAAGGTGGAGAAATCAAAGAGTTGGTTGCTTGATCCTGAGGTACATAAAAGAAATGTCCTATAAGTTCTGACATTAACAAATGAAGTGTCAATAATTCTGTTTATCCTATTTTTAACTCACTTTGACTTGTTTGGCTTATAGATGGGGGAGGCTGATGAAGCTGGAACACCAGAGGAGCGAGCAGCATTCATGAAGGAGCTGGAAAGTTTCTATAAGGATAGGTCATTGGAATTCAAGCCCCCTAAATTTTATGGAGAACCGCTAAACTGCCTTAAGTGAGTTTGCACTGATCATTGTTCTGGATTTTGTGGGTTATAAGTCTGCTTTTTCTCAGAGTCTAATTTGTGCTTTTCTCTTGGTGCATGTTCACATCTAATGTAGGTTGTGGAGAGCAGTTATTAAATTGGGTGGCTACGAAGTGGTATGCTTGCATATCTGGAATCTTTAATTGATGTTTTTAACCTTTTCTCTGAACCCTTAAATCATCCTATATTCTTGTTTAACTCACATAGCAATCATTGACAAATCAGAGGGGACGTTCGGTCTGGTTTTATTAATGTGTATAATGATGCATTTATTTTGCCGTTTTGGAATTTCAATATTCTTATCTAATACATTATCCAAGCTAACAGCTTTAGGTGTCAACAAGTAAAAGGTTACAAACAACCGGATATTATCTACGTGTAAAGTGGTTTGGATCTGTTTCTTGTTTAGGAAGGTAAATAAGATTAAATTCTGGCTAGGCGTTAATTTGGTTATTTTCGTTATTAAAGATGCACTAATAGAAAACTGTATCTTCTAACTTCGGTAGTTAATTCGTTGGGTTTCTCTCTCTCTCTTTACCACGAATGAAGAAGAATTCATGTGAAGTATCCAAAGTTGGAAATGCCAATCAATATGGCAATGACACGCTTGTTACACTATTTCTAGAGTTGCCATTATGCCATCACATAACTGCTTCTGTTTTGGGCACAAAGTTGATAAGCTCACATTTTTTCCCTATATGTACAAATAAATTCTGTACGATCTGACTTCAAAGTCTCTCAAACAAGATTCCATATAACACTTGCAAGAAAAATGCCCTTTTTCCTGTATGCTTAGGGTTTTTTTGTTGATTCCTTAAGAGTTTGTTTTGGCCATTCTTGGTTGTATTGAGATGCCATTGCGTTGAGATGTCTTATATCTTTTCTCTGGGAAAATGGATATTACCTGAAAAACCTTTGGCATCTTTTAATAGTTGTTATTGAATTAAGGAGGAAATAAAAATTGAAATATAGGTATAGTTAAATTAGGTGATACCCTCAAAAAATATAAATCTTACTTTTCAACATATGAGATTTTCTTTGTCTATGAAATATGTCAGAAATCAAGGTTTGAAAGGTAATGACATGAATCCATGAATAGGACTAGGGAAGATGAAGCAACACTCTTTCTGTTTTAATTATTTGGTGAGGCGAAGTCTGCTATTTAGTTATCTTTTTCTTATTATGGTTGATGGTAAGGGGAGAAAAAAGGAAATAGTTATTGGGAAAAAATATTACATTTATGTTTTCTTATTGCCGTATCCCCATTTTTATAAAAATGACCATAGTTGCTGTATCCTATCTGTCACACTCATGTTGTGATATATAAGCTTTAACTTTAAAATGTCTTATCATATGAGTATTCTCGGTTCACTTCTTCTAAACCTTGATTTTGTGGATCACAACTTTTTATTTAGTGGTATATTTTGTGGGGTTCACTGTTTTATTTTTATTTTGATACACTTGATTATTGGGGGATGGGGGTACAGATTCTATGTTAATCCAAGTTCTGAGCCATACAACACAAGTATCTTGCCACTAGCCCAGAGTTTTATTTACCATATCCTCATTTCTAAAAAGTTATCATAGTTGCTGTATCTTATTTGTCATATCCATGTTTTTATATATAGGCTTTAAATGTAGTATCATATTAGTGTTCTCAGTTCTCTTCTTCTACACCTTTGTTTTGTGGGGGCATAATCACAACCTTTTCTTTAGCGGTATAATATTGGGGTTTTACTTAGTTATTTTATTTTTATTTTTATTTTGATACACTTGATAATTGGGGATGGGGTAGGGATGCTCAAGATTGAACCCAAGCTTTGACTCCATACGATACCAGTACCTTGCCATTGGCCAAGAGGTTTAGTTTGCCTCCTAATTTACCAAGTTTGGTGCTTTAAAAAGTATTAGAGTTGGATATCTCCTTTAATTATGATTCTTTATAAAGCGGTTCTGTCGTTCGTGGGCAAGCATTAAGTGATATACTTAAATTGACTTCTAGAGAGGTATTAATAATTAATGCCTAAATAGGCCCATGAATATAATGCAAGAGGCGCGCGTTTGAAGGTGGATAAGTTTGAGTGTGCTTGCAGGGTATCATAGCTGTAGATTATTCCATTTAGAGTTGGATTACAGAGTGCATGATCTGCAAACATTCTTAGAAACTTCAGTGTCTATTTATCAACTAACAAGTTGTATCCGGTCTTGAACTTTAACCTTGTATCTTTAAATGGGTTGATACATAAGCATATTTTAAGTCTACAGAAGGTTGATTAGAGAAAATATGGTATATGATAATAGGTTTGCGATTGACCAGCCTCTTTCCCATGTTCTTCTTTGTTTCTTGTAGCACCTAAGCTTTTTCTTTTCTTGATTTTCCATATCAACTTTTTTGTATTTTCTTATAACTTTCAAAAGGTCATTGAACAATATGACTAAAAAGCTTTAATCCTATGATGTAAAAAGCGTTTCAATTTTTTTCTTTATATACATGCCGAGTCAAACATAGAGACAATTTGAGTTTTAGGGAGTGATTGTGTATGATATCGTATCCACAATTTGTTTATAAACTGAACAGCTCTTTACTCTCCCAGTCCTGTTTTCCATAAATAAGAGTTTTATATCCTTTAGGATTACCTTTTGGCAAAAAAATTCTTCATGTCCTGATTTCTTTTTTAACAATTTAACCTGGTTATTATATGTTTTGCTCTAAACTTTGAGTTGTGATCCGCGAGGCTTAATTTTGAATATTTAAAGGTTGGCAGAAGATGAAGTTGGATTTTCATGTTGTTGGATTCAGAATGCTTGTGTTGGGAGTTCTCTTATGTGTCCAAATTGGAAATCACCTTTTACACCATCAATATATATATTTACTTTTAAATGATGCATGCTTATAGGTTACTGCATCAAAGTTATGGCGGCAAGTGGGAGAGTCTTTCCACCCCCCAAAGTAAGTAGAAATATAGATGGTTCTTTTTTCTTTCCATGTGCTTTTTGGTGTAAAGTTATGTCTCTATCTCTATGGATTTGGGTTGCATTTGACCTCAACACAGTACTTTATATGGACATGGTTTTTATGAAATCGTATATTATTCTCTTGATTGACTTTGGTTTCTCATTCCTTCTCCCAGGACCTGCACAACTGTCTCTTGGACATTCCGCATATTTTACGAGAAGGTATGTTCTTTAGCTAGTACAATTAGCTAGCTACCTCATTATATGGAGTGTGGGCATAGTTCATGTAACTTTACCCTTGCAATGTGGGGAGGCTGTTTCCATGCCTTAGAATTGTGACCTCTAAGTCATATAGACCAGCCTTATTTTTCTTCCAAGACAATTATTTGATACATTTAATTAGATTTAAACTTTAAAAAGCAAAAAAAAAAAAAAATGAAAAAAAAGAAAGAAAACAAATAGCAATGCCTATGCCTATGCCTGTTCTTTTTGCACCCTGTTTTGGCTTGCATGAAACATAAATGATGCATGGCACATATCACATTTTTCTAGTTCTGGGAATGATTTTGGGGGTTGTTTTGAGCACAACATTAAACCACTCAATGAAACTAGCATAGATTTTAGTTGATATAATTAGAATCATAGTGCAAGTTTTCAAAGGCATGCTTATCCAAACCAAACTAAATAATATACATTTGGGGAAAATGATAGCAGTGCCAATATATCTCATGATCTGTTTAACCGCTTGATGGGGTAACAAGTCTTTTTCCTGTCAGCTCATAAATAAGTAAATAAATACGAAGGAAAGTTTATTGATTTACTCATTTTTTGGGTAACAATACTTGTATGATTTCAGGCTGTGGTTCCTATTTCCTGATTATTTTATGGTTGAGCAGGCACTGTTAGAATATGAAAAGTATAAGAGAGAGAATGGTGAGATTCAACTTCCTGCTTCTTCACTCCCTCATGCAAGTGGTGAAAAGGAGGTAGGTTTTGTTTCTTCATATTATACAACAGTGTGATTCTTGACTTTCCATCTTCCATTCCATATGCTGATGTGAACTAGATGAATTTTGTACAACTAATGGCCTTTGGATGCTTATACTAATCATTTGTTTCCTCTCACTATTTGTGCTAAAGCATTCCTTTTCTAATGATCTCCGAGTGTCCGTGCAGTCAAGTGGTTTCCTAGCCTTGGGGTCAGGTAGGGCACGCAGGGATGCTGCCGCTCGTGCCATGCAGGGTTGGCATGCTCAACGTTCTGTTGGATATGGTGAGATTACCGAGCCCATTGTGAAGGTCTGTTGAATATTTAAACCTTTTTATCATCTCTAATTTTCTATATTATTGTATTTCTGTTTTTGGAGCATATCTTTTATGCAAGACTCTGAAAACAACAATTCCTCTGTACAGGAGAAAATCATGGGTTCTGCTTCAAAACGTGAAAGACATCTCAAAAGTATTGGTATGCTGCCACATGTAGATACCTCTCTTGCAAATTTCTGCCATTATTACCATGAATTTTCAAATTGTTTTTGGTTTCTTTTCCAGGTTTGCAGAAGCAGAAGATGCCAATAAGCGCAGAGCTTGATAAATCTGCACATGATAAGCAGTTAATATATGCTAATCTCTTAGCTATGCATTACTTTTGCATAGGGTTCTATTTCATCCATCTTCATTTACATTCTACGTAATCTGAAGTTTAAATTAAGATGCAGACGAGCTTTTTCTCAATTAATTTATGCATGATTCTTCCATCAAAAAAGGAAATATATGAATGATTTACTGCATGCATAATTGAATCAATTCAAAGAACCATATTCTTATTGCACCTGTTGCTGCTAGGAACACCTTACTTGAAATAAATGAGCCAGTGCAAAGCGTTTGTCAACAGTGGCATGCTGCAAATGTAAATGTTCAATGTAACTTTAAGCACTAGTCCTTTTTTCCCTAATCTGTAGAAGGTTTAAGAACCCTGTCATAGTGGACTTATTTAATGCTTTAATGTTTAATATATCCTGTCAGGCCATAGTCAGCATTAGCCCTATCCCATCATCCCGCTAGAAAAGGGAAAGTTGAGGGATGTTGGGCTCAGGAAGAAGTGAAGAAATCTTAAACTTGCTCAGATAATCTGATTGTTGTTTTATCTATTTTCTGATTGATGCAAATATTGTTGATGTATTGTTTTATTCTATTTCCTGATTGATGCAAATTTTCTTGATGTAGACTGATTACTGAAATTGTTGATGTTGGAACCCCTGCTGATTGGGTGAAGATCAATGTCCGTGAAACTGTAAGTATCCCTTGTTTCCTACCTGATGCACAGGCAGATAAAAATCTATTCAAAACTGGTGCCAATTAAAATCAGTTGCAGAGTAGCTTGTTTTGGGGTTTTGAGTTCTGAGTAGTTTCACTGGCCTTAAAATGCACAGCAGGATTGCTTTGAGGTATATGCTCTGGTCCCTGGGCTTCTGCGTGAGGAGGTATGCAGTTGTCCCAAAATCCTTTTCAAATGACTTTATGCAAATTAGTAAACAATTGGTATGATCCTTGACAGTAGGGCATTGCAACCTGTACTCTTTTGTATTTGCAGTTAATCACATCGATAAGCACGCAAAAAATTCATGTGTTGTATTTTCTAGTAATTTACTGATACCAGTATCAATAAAGGGTCAGTCTACTAAGATGTCTTATTAGTTCCTAGTTTTGTAGATTGTTTGAGCGGTTTCTCAAGATATCTTGGATTTTCTATTTTCTTCCTAAGCTATGGGGCGCAGTAAGAATTTAATAGTTAGTTACTTGGGGGGGGGGGACATTGGCTCCTTCTCAACAAAATTTCAGCTGCTTTTCTGCTTTCAAATACGTGAAAGTCTTAAGTTCTTTTTAAATTTGTTACTATGATTTTCACACGTTTGTGATTGGAAAACATGTTTGGTGTTTCATAATCCCTCCCTTCTTTAGTCTCTATGAGTTCCCCTGGATGTAAGACTGGACTTGCTTTTTGGTGGATCTAGGTACGAGTTCAATCAGATCCTGCTGGACGTGTGGTTATCACTGGCCAACCAGAGCAAGTTGACAATCCTTGGGGTATCACGCCCTTTAAGAAGGTATTTCTTTTAATTTCTAAGACGAGGAAATAAAAAAGCTTATAATAGCATCTCTAGACTATGCTTGAGAACATAGGTGAGAATATAGGAGGAATTAACCCTATATTTGATGGGCATCGATATTCTTAATTTTGTTCAGTTTCTTCCAAGTTTATTGTTGTATTCGAGATGAAAATGTTTTAGGAAGAAGCCTGCTGCTTTAATAGGGCGGTTTTTTGTTGTGGAAACAAGAGGGAAAAGAAGCAGAAAATAAAATTGGAGCAAAAGAAAGATACTTCGTGAGCTGATCCTGACCCTAATTTGGTGTGGTTTGTACAGGTAGTGAACTTACCATCGAGAATTGATCCGCTTCTGACAACTGCTGTTGTGAGCTTGCATGGTCGACTCTTTGTTCGTGTCCCTTTTGAGCAGGGATCAGCAGCTTGAACCTCATCGTGTTGTTTAGTTTAGATTGGTTGGCCACAGTCATTGTAGGATTAATGTAATTAGGAGTAAACTATGGTATTGTTGGATTAGTTGTAATTTTCCTTGTGCTTGATTTTATTCATCAACGCTGAACTAGTTGAAAAGCCCTTTGTGAAGGGAAGTTAAAAATCTCCTCAAAATCAAATGATAAAAGGAGAGCGGAGATTTGGTAAATTAATGCAAGTTAAAGACTTGTGCAAACAATGGTTTAGTTTGGTCAATTTCTGATTTTGGTCCCTTTACTGATTCAAATTTGGGATTTAGTCCTTATATTTTAGTTTGGAATCATTTGGGGTTTCTACTTTAAAAGTGTCATTAAGGCTGAAATACTGACGTTGACTTTTTTCTACCTTTTAAGCCGTCTCAACATTCTAGTTGAAAGAATTAATTAATGATATTATGATTAAATTTGAAGCACAAAAGTTACCTTTTAATATTAATCAACTAGATTAGAATCAACCGTACTGAGGCTTTCCTGATTTTGTTATCAGACACTAACAGCAACTGGATATTTATCGCTTGAAAATCAACCAATCAAACATAAGCTCTGTTGTTTTGTGGAAGTATGTTAACTTTATAATATTTACTTCATTTATTCGTTTTGTTTGATTATTAGTTATATAGATTGAGTACCAACACTTCCTTTAACTGGAGTCAAATCAAAATTGATTAATCGTTGTTAATTTGGAGTAAAAGGCCTTAACGTTCGGGTTGGACCTACAACATTCACCATATTTTCTGTTAATAATATTATTTTTTTCCCAACTCAACAGTATATATCAGTCACTGTCAGTGTGATGATAGAAATGGGGGAGTTTGGGTGGGTGGCTAGCATTTGTAAATGTATCATCATCATCATCATCATCATCATCATCATCATCATGTATGTAGTAAGTGTAACCCGAATATAGCTGCAGCACTGCGGTGTGAATGACACTTGACTTGGCCGCTTCAGGACCGCCTATTGACTGCTCCTGATGAATGATGTATGTAGCATACAAAATTGAAAGTCTCAACATGCTAACTGTTGTATTGTGTATGTGACAGTAAATTGAGTGTATCTGGGAGATGACTGCAGAATTTAGAGTAGCATGTAGCTCTTTCTCCATTGGAAGATACACCCATTAAGAATTAAGAAGCCAAAAAAAAAAAAAGAAAAAAACTTTCCTGTTTAAGAATGTTGTCAGAAAATTAAGAATATAAGCTGACAGATATGATATCCTAGTCTAGGTTTATGCTAGGCCAGGCAGCCAACAGATGTTATGGCCTCTGTGTCCACACACATCATTCTTATAAATTATTAGTACTATTTTTTTCATGCCGATGATTTTGTTGATTCTTGGTTTCTTTCACCTACAAAACGATTACCCTCTCTTCTTCTTCTTCTCGTTTCTTCTTTTGCATCATTCTAACATCTTTATGCACTGTTCTCCCCCCCCTTTTTATTTATTTCCTGGTGTGCTCATAGCATCTCTAATCCAAGCACTTGAATCGCGGGTTTGTTTGACTATTTTTGTTTCAAGTTAATCTGTATTCGCGGGGTTTTAGAGGAGATGATTGGGTCACAATGTTTGGGTTTTTTTTTCTTACAATATATTATTAAGGTTTTATTTGCAAAAAATATATACCTACCGGGTTCAATGAAAGAAAAACAATAATGCATAATTGTCGCAAGCAGCATCATCCTTTTTTCTGAGGGTCCCTTTCAATTTACTGACTTTACTTGGACAGCTCCTTCAGCTTTATCCATTTCCACCCCTACCGTACTCTTTATTAATAATAATATATATATGTACACTACAACACATGTATACTACTATTCAGGAACTAAATTGTCCATCTCACCACTTATTTATGTTATGAACACTCGGTAAATTATTATTATTAAAAAACAAAAAAGCTACACAAATTACCAATTAAAATGGGATTCTAAGTAGAGAATTGGAAAGCCAGGAGACTTCTTATTCCCATTTGTTACTGCGAGTGTGGTTGAAGAATAGTGAATTTCAAGTCAGACAAAATCAGTAGCAGTACTGCAAGAATTGTCTGTTTAATTATCGTGAGTAGAATGGATGTTTATTTAATAAAAATGTTGGAATTTTATGACTGAAAAATAAATATTAATTTTTTATGCTTTAAAATTTAATCCCATTTGATTTAATTTGGAGTTAGTAGAGTGAAAAGAAGAGCGAGATCAGTTACAAGAGGCGAGAGATAGAGAGACAGGCAACTGGATTAGCCATTGAAATAGGGGATAGTAGGTCCCGAGTCCCCACCCCAACCAAGCTGTCTTTGCTAATTGCCATTGCTTTGTTTCAGAACTCTCCAGCACTAAGCCTCTCCTCTCTTCCCTTTGCGCCTTTTCCTTCTTTTTTTTTTCTTTCTTTCTTTCTCCCCTTTATTGCTCTTCCTTGATGATGATGACCACTCTTCTATTTCTTCCTCCTCCATCTCTCAACAACAATGAACTGAGTTAATTTCTTATTATTTCCCTTCACCTTACTGAGTTTTCTTGAGGGGTCTTTGATCTTCTCCTTATTCTGGTATTACAATTTGATTCTTCACTCTGTTTGCTACCCATCAATCAATCCTCACCCACCTCCTGTTTTCTTCTTTTCCTTCCTTCTCTTTTCTTCCTGTCATACATAGTAAGCCGTTCCTCACTTTGTCAAGCCTTCACTTTTCTTTGCTTTGCTTTGCTTTTCTGTGTTCCTCACTGTCTCTGTGTATATAGCCCCAAAGTGCATGTTTCATCCAATCCCACCACTTTCCACTTCACCCCTCTTCTTGGCCCATCTAGGGTTTTCTGCCTTTTCTCCTTTATTCCATTAAATCCCATACGGTTCTGCGAATTTATCTTTCCTTCCAATTCTAGGGTTTTTCTAGGGTTTTATCATTCTTTTAAGGGAAAAAATTGTATCTTTAGTCTCTCTATTCTGGGGTTAACCTCATTCTTACTTGATTTGTCGATCACCTTCAATCAATCTTGGATCCTTTCCTTAGTATCCCTGGATTTGAATTGGGTCATCTGTGGTCATGGCGTTTCAGCAAATTCCGGGTCCGAGCTCGGGGTCGAGTTCGAGTTCTGGCTTCCAATACATGAATTCCCCTTTTGGAGATACCACATACACCAAGGTCTTTGTTGGGGGACTCGCTTGGGAAACTCAAAGCGAAACCATGCGCCGATATTTCGAGCAGTTTGGTGAAATCGTGGAAGCCGTTGTCATCACTGATAAGAACACCGGCCGTTCAAAAGGATATGGTTTTGTGAGTGTTAATGTTTTTTTTTTTAAATTTTTAAAGATTTCTTTGTCTTTGCTGCTGTTTGATGATGATAAGATGCTACTTTGCATTTGGCTGTCCATGTTATTATGTAAATAAAACTGGTACTAAATCAAGGGTGGCAGCAAGGCTTTGATGCTGAAGCAATGTGTAGTAAGTTAAAGGGGTTTTATTGACTTTAGAGTGACTTGGTTTCTTGTTGGGTTTGCATGGAGGGTGTAGGTAACTTTCCGGGATCCAGAGTCTGCTAGGAGAGCCTGTGCTGATCCGACCCCAATTATTGATGGCAGGCGTGCTAATTGTAATTTGGCTTCTCTAGGCCGTCCTCGACCTCCTGTTCCTTACGGTATCATCTCTAATCTGTCCGGTTAGTCTGATTAACACCATTATCGTTTTCAACATGTGACATTTTCTGTAACAATATTTGCTGCTATTCCAGCTCACTCGAAAAAAAATGCTATTCCCTTTTCTTCGATTTGAGGTATTTGTGTCTGACACATGGTTACAGGCATATGGCCTCCAAGATTCTCATCCTCTAAATAAATGAAAAAGCATAGAAAAAATCTATCCATAAACCCAGGTCCACTACACATCTGTATCGGACACTCACACCTGAGTCCGAGTAACATAGGTTTTGAATTTGGTTTCTGTTTGCGTTCTTACCACAGATGTTGAAAATGTCCTTTCATTTAAAACTGTCTTTCTTTGCCAAAAGTGTCTCTTCTTGTTTATAACTTTATATTGCCCAAATCTCTGCTTCTAGTAGAAATTTGTAGGGTGGTTTCATTTTGTTTCCATTCAACTCTTTCAAGCTGATGCTATTATACTTATAGTTGAACTAATTTTTCAATTTTTTTTTCAGTTAGTTCTGAATGTGCCCATTTCTGTTAAACTCGGTGATCAGGCTAATTATTTATTCCTTGTTGTCTTTCTAATAGGACGTTTGAGACCAGCTTCTCCATATATTGGAGGTGTGCCACGAGGGGCTTATGTTGGAAGTATTGGCTATCAGCCTCCACTTCCTTACAATTATCAACAAGGATTGATGTACCCTTCTTATGGGTGAGTTATGCTTCTGATTCAAGGGTTTCTAACTATTTTGGTTGCTCCAATCATGATTCAATTGAGCTTGGCTTGGTTGAACATCAAATTCTAGCATTTATCATTTATACTTATAATTATTCAAGTTTTGTTTTATTAAGTGCCTAAGAAATTTTATTTTAGATAGTATTTGGGAACTTAGATTTTAGAATTTTGATTTGGATTTCAAAAATATTGTATATTGAGAAGTAAAATATTTAGAAACGTAACATTCATAATTATTTCTCAAATCCATGGATTTGTTGGTTGCTATTTAGTAGCAAATTTGAAATTACTAAAATATTTTTGAATTTGACAAATTCATGTTTTTATACCAGTCAAATATATATTATATGGAATTCCGATTAAATTGTCCATAATACATGCATTTTGTTATTACCATTTACATAGTAAATAAACTTCAAATCCAAAATTTTGAATTCATGTTTCCAAATGGAGCATTAGGTTTCTTTTTGGGGATTTTGCCTACAATTGACTTTGATATAAGTGCTTGACAGACACCTTTTTATGAGTCTCTAAAGTCTAATGTGATAATTTCCTGGGATTTTCCGCTTGGAATTGAAAGGATTGGCACACAAAGTTTAGAATCAAGTATTTTTTCTTTTTTTGTCTCGGTAAACTCCATTGTAGATCTCTAGGCTACTTTGTGTTAAGCTTTTTCTTCATTTAAAATGTTGTAATGTATGGATTGAGACGTTTCCACACAAGCATAAACAGTAGGGCAGAAACATATATTCTTTCATTATTAATGAGGATAGGTTCTAGCCTTAGCATACATATGGTTGTGTGCTGTACATGCCTCATCAACCAGCAGTGTGGTTGGGTCATTACGGAAAGCTTGCTAATCAGAGTTCAATTGGGTACATCTCCTTTTGCAGCTACTTTCTCCTCTTTTAATTATTCTCCTTGCAGTTCAAACCGATCACAGCATGCAAAATTGGCCAAGGAGTTTTTAGTCTTTACCTTAGAATTCAGGATTAAATAGTCTAAAGTACAGTCATATGACATGGTGTGATTGGTAATTGCAGGAATGCAAAAGTGGTAGTTGCAGAGGATATGTGCCCGAGCTCAATGTTTATTGAACAGGCAAGATCATGATTGTGATTTGATAAGGATCAAAGGGAAAAAGAAATGTTGGGAGAAGGGGGGATGTGATTATTCTCATGGGCTGAGTAGTTAGGCTTATGATTTTACTGATGAAGTTTTTGGGTCTTGGTATGGGCTTCTTGGTAGTAGCACGCTGGTATTTCACTCGGAAAGCTTGGTTGTTCTGACGTGATACATAGTATCGTGTTTATGCCCTTGCTATAAATTCATTTACAGTATAAAATTTAATGCCTAACTCCTAATTAATGCTGACTGTTTTGAGATCTTTGATATATGTTTATCCGTGCAGGTATGCAACATATGGACCTGAATATGTCTATCCTCAGGTTGTTGGCATTTCAAAGTGGAATGTTGTGAAAAAATTGGAGCAAGTAATGCTTGTGTCCTGATGCTGATTTACTCTTGTTTCTCTGGACAGGGTGCTTACAACCCCTACGTGGCTCAGCAGTACCTTCAGATATATGGAGTTCCTGGAGCAGTTAATCCAGCTATTTATCCTTATGGGCAATTGGGTCAGACTGTTCCTAGTGGACATGGTTATACAGCTGTACAGGGATATGCAATGCCAAGCCATCAAATAGTGCAGTTTGGAGGAGCCGTTGCTAATGCAATCACAACTTCTCCAATGCCCACAATCCAAACACCATATCCTGGAGGTTAATATCAATATGAAAATCTTCTTTTTGTGCTTGCTTACATTACTGGCTTTGCATTTTTCTGCTAACTCTTTATGCCAATGATTACTACCCTCTTCAATATCTTGACATTACATCCTCATCTTTATATTTCATTGATCTAATTTAATTTTGCTAGGCATTCGAAGAAAATATCCATTAATGATTATTTGTGAACTGAAAATTATATAGAGAATGGACTCTTTGGTTAAGCTTAGAGAATTTGATGCGCAGGCCCAGTTGTTTTAAGTTTTTCAATGCAAAGAAGACCTTATCAGCTAGGTGTGTTTGTTTATTAGGTATAGCAGCATCTGTTCCAGCACAGCCACAATTTATTGTTACTACTCCTTCTCAGTTTATGCAAGGTAGTGGTTCTGACCAAACAACTGGGTGAGGAGTTGATCAAGGTAAGTATTCACATCTTGTGGCACGAAGTTCTTAGGTGTCATGCTGTGGAAGTAACTGTGACTGGTATCCTTTTTTCATTAATTCAGGTATCCTTAGATTGCAGCAGGACTAAGAGCAGCGGAACTGCTACTTGAGTGGCGGGCTTCGGATCTAGCCTTGCAAGTTATTTATTTTGCATTCTACAGGTACTGAGTTTTCTCATCCCACTGATACATCAATTTTCTTTCCTGCAGTACTGTTCCAAAAAAAAAAAAGGCCAATAATGAAGAGTAAACAAATGAAATAACATAGTCACACCCATTATGGGGATCAGTTCTGGTGTGGCTTTATTATTCAGTTTATTTGAATATCATTTTGAGAGGGTTATGTATTTTTCTACATATTTCTTTCAAATATGTTCTCTTTGAGCTTATAATGCTAGACCATCACATATTAGTCCAGATGTAATGATGTGTTTTTCTATCAAAATGACTCAAATGTGCTTGCTTTGAAATTGACGAAATGAGTTTCATATCAAGATCATGACTACTAGAAGTATGATAAGGATTGTTTAAAGAACCAAAGAGAGTAGAATGGAAGAATGGAATGGAAGTATTCATGTGTGCTCAGGAGACACGCATGAGATTGAATGCATGGGAATGTTAAAATTATAAGGGTGTGTTTTGGGGTGAGCAATGCAAAGGACTTACTATGTTTTATCTTTGTGCAGGTCATACGTAGTCATGCTCACCAGAGAAGTCAATGTTGTCCGAGTCACTCCATATGGTGGAGAAGCAATATGGAGGAAGCCGAAAGGTATTCCTTGGTGGTGGTGTTTTTTAACCTGGTATTTGTAGAGAACATTATTATCATACAGCTGGTCAGGTGGCCAGCAGTCATGGGATTGATGGATGCTGGAAAGGGTTTCTAGCAACCACATAGGAATAAAAATGGTGTAAAAAAAGTAAAAGGAAGATACATGTTTAGAATCAACATATGATTCTTTTTATAGTGTAGAAGTCAGTGTAGTAATCCCAGCATTTGGGTGTATAGATAGTCTCTCTGGTGTCTGTCTGGTGGAGTCCTGCGTTTGTTTGCAGACATGGTTGGCCGGTTGGTTGGTTGGTTGGTTCTAGTTTTGTGCATATTAGTAGTAGTAGTAGTATTAGCAGTAGTAGTCTGCATTTCATGAATGATTATGAGAGCCTGATTTCACAACATGGAGGAAGCTCTCGGATGCATTTTCTTTCAACTGAAGTGACCTTCAAAAAGAAAAAAAAAAGAAAGATATTTCCTTGTGTACAAAGTATTCTTTTTCTATTTATTTATTTCTCTCTATTACTTAAATAATAGTAATAATACAAGATAAATATACTTGTTTATATTAACTATCATGTATTAACCAAACTGTAAGATAAATTAGAAGTAAATAAAGAGTAAACAGTAGGAAAAATGAAAACAGAAATTGTTGATTGGAAGAGGTGTTGGCTTCATTTGAGACATAGACGCTGCATCCCCTCAGATGTTTTATATCAGAGATAAGTGGGTGGTATAAAAGTATTGGCAATGGAAACTGGTGTGGCTGTCATTCCAGAAGGATAATGAGGTTGTTGAAGTTGGAGAAGCGTATAGAAATTTTAATGCCTATTCCCACAAAAGCTCCCTAAGAAGACCAAGCATTCGACTGACAGAACATTGTTTTTGCCCCTAGGATTGGCTGGATCCTTGTTGAAGCTTTACTTCGTTCCTCTGTAGCCCAATGCTCACACCAAACTGCCAAACCAGATAGCTGTAGAGAAGAGATGGTCATAAGTTTCAGCATTCGAATGATGACAAAATGGTGTGGAGTCATCAATATGTTGCATTCTCTCTCTCTCTCTCTCTCTCTCTCTCTCTTTTTACATAGAGAATGATTTTAGAAGGCAACTTGAGGTTTCCAGAAGGATGTCCAAGCAGACATATTCCAAGGAGTACAATTGATTATACTATGATTCTTAGATTCGTTGTACCCAAAAGTTATGCCATATTCACCAGTTGATGAAAAACTCTACCATTTCACCAAAGATGACTTAAGCCTGGATTGAAGTGGACATTACTCATTTCACCTTTATTCCATTCCCTCCTATTAACCGTTTTTTCTCAGCCATGTCATTTTCCAAGGACGGTCCATATGTGGCAATTAAGTCAATAGGTGCATAAATCTCTTCCACGGATTATGCTCTTCTATAGCCAAGGGTAAGAAGTATGGGTAGCAACTTTAAGGAAGCTTTGTTTTCACCAACATTTTCGCAAAATAGTTTCTTTGACCAACCAACTTTCCTTTTTAATTATTCTTCAAGCTTGCTTGTTCAGACGAGCCTGATAAAAAAAACTCTCTATTTTTTGTTTTTCTTCTGTTCTTTCTCTGGTAGGCACACACAATCCCATATTGAGAGAGGAGCTAGTGTTATAGATGGCTTATCGCACTCGAATGTACTTTAAAATAAATTGAAATTTTCAGCTTTAGAAAGACACATTGTGATAGTTCGGAAGTGTATGAATCAAACTAATACAAAATGATAAGTATATTAATCAAACTAATACAAAATGATAAGTATATTACTGAGTATCGAATGAAATAAGACAAATTTAAGATTAAATATGAAGGAAATGTAAATGCAATAGAAACTTAAAATCAAGAGCAAGAAGTAGTAGTGTGGGAAATGTTTGCAGTTAACAAGATCAAATAATCGAATTACTTGAATTCGCGCAACCTACAACAAATAATAATACAAGTTAGCATCTGGTGAGTCAAATTTGGCTCCGAATATGGATTTGAGCTAATTGATGAATTAGTTCTTAAACATTGCTCTCGCACGATTGATTAGGTTTTGTGGTCCTTTTAAATTGTCACAAAGTGGAGTGACAATGAAGGAAATTACTAAGTGGTCTTTTCAGATTGGCATTTAAGCATAACACTACTCAATCGTGACTCTGAGTTAGTGAAGCTAAGACAATCACAAATGAACATGTGATTTGTACATTGAGCACTTACCCCATTAACTTTGGGTTAGACCCAATGACATAAACATTTTAGTATGTAACGGAATTAAAGAGCTAAATATAAAGTATTGAAGGTTTTAACACGAGGCAAACAAAAAATAGAAATAAAATATGCAAGTTAGATCATCGGATTAATAATGGATTCTCTAAATATTGATCACCAATCATATGTTCAAAATTGTTAAGCTCAATACATTAAGGGGTAAATTGGTATTTTGAAAAATTGGAAGAAATATGACAATTAAAAACAACACAAGAATTTAGATTTTTTGGGCCCTAATTGTCTATCTTCACTATCTTAGCTTACCAAAACTAAAAATTTCCCAAATTCACTAATTTGAAACCTTTTGAGAACAATATTTAACCTTCACAATCACTATATTTTCAATAAGCAAGATAGAGCCACTTCCCTTAAGGCTTTCTATCCAAAACCTTAAGTTAACTCTTACAGAAATGAGAAATAAGATTCAGAATGAATTATCACCTTTAGAAGGTAAATATACAACAATAAGCTCTCTCACAATACAAGACAACACTTAAAAGAATGAATTACAAATGAAAATAAGAATAACAAAGAGAAATGATTGGGTTTTTGTTCTTAATCTTTATAATCTTGTTTCTTGTCTTCATATGAGTATCCTTGAATCATATTTATACCCTCTCGTTGATTTTTAGACGTTTGGAGTGGTTGAATGGAATTTCTAACCAATGAGAGTATTTATTTCACACATTTAATGCAACCTGCAAGTATATGTCTCGAGAGATAGAACCCTTGTATTGAGACAGGAAGAACAAATCTTGGCAGTTGGAGCATACTGTCTCGAGACACAACGAATATGTCTCGAGATAAATACATGATTGTCTCAAGACATGACTTCCTTGAGTAACCCATAGCTTCGATGTTTTCTTGTCTCGAAACAAACAGACATTTGTCTTGAGATAGGGTTCCCTTGAATCACACCTTTAGCTTTGGTATTGGTCTATCTCGATACAAATTTGTGTTTCATAAGACTTGACTCAAATTGTCTCGAAACAATGTTCCTCTGAGCAAATTTTGTATTTAAAGTACTTGTATCCCGAGACAAATGGTTTTTTTGTCTCAAGACATTGCTAGGGAAACTTAAAATAAAGGTTTAAAATTTTTTGAAGGATTTAGGGGTACTAAAAAACTTTTCCACTCCTATTTTTTCTCACTTTTTTTCTTTACCAAGCACACTCCAATTTTCTTTTCTTTTCATTATTCCACTCTCTTCTTTCATCCTTCCACTTTTCCACTCAACCAAGCACACCTTCAAGAATAAGTTCAAATTAAGCTTAAATTGAAGGTAAAAAAGGTGCACCCCTAAACAGTGATGGTTAGAAAGATTAGACAATGTAAATTTAGTTGAAATTAGCTTATCTCTTGTTGAGAGTAACAATGATTTCTAGTTTAGAAGTTTGCTCTAGATTTTGTCTAGAACTAGATCAAATAATTTAATCTTTTACTAAAGGTTGCCAAAGTTGAAGCTTAAATAGCTTCCAAGTTTTGTATTAACCTTCAACCAAAGAATGTCTAAACATTTTTTTAAAACTTTGGTGGACATTTCTATTGATTGTGAAATCTAATTTTGAGTAATTGATCATTTGTTGTGAAAGTTAGCAATATGTGTGTAAAAGTGTTCTTGATTGCATTGCTTTCTGCTAGGTTGGCTTTGAAAAGGAACAAATTTTCGTTAGCAAAAAAAAGGAAAAAAAAAAGAAGAAAAAAAAGGAAAAAAAAGATGAGAAATAAATATACTATTTCTATTGATTTAATACTATGTAAATCCATTCTCTCCTGACAGAACATTGTGGTGAAGGATAAAAAGATACGAAGACAATAGATCTCCTAATCTAATCTCTTTTTTAAGGAAGATATAATTAGAGGGGTCTCTATGAACAAGAATTTGGAAGCTCATTGAGAGATGCAGTTTGTGATAAGTTTGATGACCTTATAAAAAAAAATTCTAATTTAGCTTATTAAAGGCTTTATTCCTGTGTAGCTTAAAGGCTCCCAATACGTTGTTGCCTCTAGATTTTTTTTATGTAACATATGGAGAGTTTTTCGTCTACTAATATATTATCATTTATTTTCCTTTTCCCCACAAATGTATTTTGGTAAAGAATAATAATTTGATCCAAAATCTTCTTGAGTCGATTTGCTAATGCTTTAGGGATAATCTTATAAACAATATTGCATAAACTCATTGGTAAAAAATCATTTACTATTTATAAATAATTCTTCTTTAGGAGTAATACAATAAATATCTTATTCATGTAACGACCCATATTTCACGGGCACCAGAAAAGTGAGTTTAGGGCTTCCGTCCTAGGAAAACGAGTTCGTAAATATTTATAAAAAAATATTTACGAAGTTAGTTGTGAGTTGAATTAGATTTTAATTAGGTGAATTTATTTTTAATTAGAAGTAATTAGTAGAAAGGATTAAATTGAATAGAGCATAAAAGCTTAATCATAGAATAGAGAAAGGATAAAGGATTAAATTAGTAATTAAACTAAATTAGTGAAATGTGTAAGTTAGAAAATAAATACATGTGTATTTAAATTATTAGTACAAATGTATATAATATATATTTACTTATAAATTAAATAAAAGATATTTACTTATTATTATTATTATTATTATTATCAATTAATTGAGATAATGACAAATGTATGGTGATGAAATATTACATGTGTACGTGTGTGTATGAATACACATGTAGTATTTTTATTTGTATTAATTAGATATTTTATTATTAATTATTAATTTAGTAAATGAAAGAAATAAATAATAAATAAAAGAAATAAAAACAAGAAAAAGAAACAGAGAAGAAACAAAATAGAAAGAAAGAAAGAAGAAAAGAAAATAAAAAAGAGAAATTAGGGTTTGAAAGCTTGGAAGTTAAATTGGTAATCAATTAAGTCCCTTTCTTAGTGATTTTGATGTTTTTGAAGTTCTAAAGTTGAATACTTTTGAATTTGTGTGAAAATATTGAAAGATGATAGACTTTTAAGTAGGGTTTATGTTGAACTAATGATGAAATTAGGAGTTTAATTGATAGAAATTTTGATTTAAATTGATTAAAGGATTGAATTGTAAACAAGGTCATAAGTTTTGTGTTGTAGGGACTAAATTGATAGAAATTACAAATTATGGAAAAATGATAAAATTTTGATGGTTATATTAAAGTTTTGATGGAAATTGAATAAGGAAATAATATGAATTATAAAAAGGAAGAAGAAGAAAATAGTTAGGACAAATTTGGGATTTAGGTTAAAGTTGCATGGAAAGTTATTATTTTTTATAAAATAAGTGTGTTATTAATTAATTATAATTATGCTAATTTTTGTAGCAAACAGGGAAACCGAGACGTTCAATACGAGGGGAAAGGAAAAAGTGATCGAGGAGTAGCTCGAGAAAATATCAATTTGTATTACCTTAATTCAAGTTATTTATTATTAAATGTTTAATTTCAATATATGTGCATGAAAAATGAAATTGAGGTAAGTAGTGATATTTGAATTGAATGATAATTGGATTTGATTGATGAATGTATTCATGTGTGAAATTGAATTGTATAATGATTTGTGGTGAATTTGAAATTGCGATTGAATTGTTATTGGGACTGATTTGAATTCGAATGATTTTGATACCCTATTAACTAGTTGGGCTAGGGTGGATATAGATGGCATGCCATAGGATAGGAAGAATTCAGGGATTCTTCGACCTCGAATCGATGAGACACTTGGTGTGTCATATTTACTTTGGATAGATTCGATGAGATGTTGGTTTACCACTTTGCTTTGGCTTAGCCGATGAGACGTTGGTCGTCACTTATTTGCTTCGAACTATCTGATGAGGCGTTGGCGGCCACTCTGGTGTGTTTGGTTGGATCTGTGTATCCTCCAAAGTCCGAGTTATGTTAATAGGGGAAATATATGTGAAGAGAAAAATAAAATGAAATTGATAAATTGAATTATTGAATGAAATGAGAAAGTGATATTGTAAGATGAATTGAGAAATGCAATTTGTGCTATGAGATTGAATGCATAAAACCAAGGTTCATGAATTATTCATATTTGAATGTGAATTGGATATTTATATGTGATTGAGAGATGAACCAAAGGTTCATGAGTAGTTGGTAATCTTATTGATGAGATATTGAATCAAATAATGAAAATGATACTATGGACATATGATAACTTAGTATGAATTATATGTATGATTTGTTAATTATCTATGCATGTTTATAATATTTTATATTTGCTATAAATTGAATTATGGTAATACCACTGAGTATTTCCAATACTCAGCGTACGGTTTGTTTCCGTGCGCAGGCTAGGTAAAGTTGAAGTTTGGTGCAACATCCGAGTTAATCCCGACCTCAGCTTAATTTTTGGTAATGAATCTATCTTTTAGAAGTGTGGCATGTATTAGGTTTTGTTTAGTTACTTTAATATATTTGTGTTTTGGGTGTAAGTAATTTGGCCATGGGAGCCCCACGGGCAGGCCACACGGGCATGTCCCAGGCCACACCAGCGTGTGCTCCTATTCTCAAGGAAAAGTTTCCAAAGTTCCCGGTTTAATCCCAAAACACTTCCTAAGTATATTTTGGGCCTCGTAGGTCCATATTAGGGACTTAAAGATGGAATTTAAGAAATTTTAAATTGAAATATAGATTTATGACTTGGTGTTGTTCGTTATTAGCGTTTAATTTCGGTAATGCCTCGCAACCCTGTTCTAGCGACGGGTTGGGGTTAAGGGGTGTTACATTTTATTAGTATCAGAGCTATCAGGTTTAGTCGATTCTCAGACTAAATTGAGCTCGTAAGTTAGTCTAGAAGTACATGCCATAGTCAAGTTAAAACTGAGTTGGGATTTTTGGATGCTGACCTATCTAATTGTATTTGTTTTATAGATTAAAGATGTCTGATGAACACCTTAATGATATAAATGAAGAAATGTTCACTGGGAATGAAGAGTCGTATGATTTAGACGAAACATAGTCAACTACTCCCAGTGTAAATCCAGTTAGAAACCAACCCCCTAATGTAGAAAGAGATGAAAAAGGTAGAAATGAATCTGAATTAGTAAAAATATTAGCTAATGCCCTTCAGCGAGCAGTGGAGTCTATACCTGCTACTACGACTGTATCTGTTTCTAGACGGGCCCCAATGAAGTTACTAAGAGAGTATTGGATGGAGTTGATCTGTCCATAGCTGAAAATTGGATGGAGTCGACCAAGAGAGTATTGCAACAACTAGATGCACTCCTCGGGAAAGTCTGTTATGTGTTGTATCATTACTGCAAGGGGAGGCTTATGTTTGGTGGGAATCAGTGGTTCGACATTTACCAGAGAATCAGACAACCTGGGATCTATTTCAGAAAGAGTTTCAAAAGAAATATATCGGAGAAATGTATATCGAAGACAATAAGCAAGAGTTTTTGACGTTGCAACAGGGTGACATGTCAGTAACAGATTATGAAAAGGAATTCTCGAGACTCAGCAGATACGCCTCAAAGTTTATTCCAACTGAAGCTGACAGTTGTAAGAGATTTTTTAGGGGTCGTCGAGATGAGATCAAATTACAGTTGGTATCTCAACGTATCACTGAATTTGTTGATTTGATTGAGCAGGCCAAGATGGTAGAGCAAGTCTTAGGATTTGAAAAAAAGTCTGAAACTTCTAAATTGGTTGGGAAACGTATGAGAACTGCAAGTTTGAACCCTTTACCTAAAAGATCCAGGGATTCCTGAAGTGGATAGAGATCTAGTTTTAAATTAGATAAAAGAGAAAAGAGTTAGGGGAAACAAACTACAGTATCCATCGGTAGTGTAAGAGGTCCGTCCCGAGATGTTAATATTCCAGATTGTGAACATTGCGGGAAAAAGCACAGAGGTGAATGCTAAAGATTGACCAGAGGGTGTTTTAAATGTGGATCTACAGACCATTATATTAAAGATTGCCCGAAGAACGATAGTGCTACCCCTGTCATATCACAGAGATTGGTCTCTACTACTAGAGGCAGGAGATCGGGTAGAGGTGGATCAGTATCTAGAGGAGGAGGTATGAGAAGAAGGAATGTCATAATAACCCAGCAGTTTGAAGCTAGGGTGCCGGCTAGAGCATATGCGGTCAGAACCCACAAAGAAGGTGATACTCTTAATGTGGTAACAGGTATATTTCTATTATGTTCTGAGCTTGTTCATGATTTAATTGATCCTGGATCTTAGTATTCCTATATTAATTCAAAATTAGTTGAGTCAGGAAAATTAAAATTTGAAATATCTAGAGTGTCTATTGAGGTGTCAATTCCGTTGGGGCAAACAGTGTTAGTGAACCAGGTCTGTCCAAGATGCTCGTTGATTATACAGAATAAAACTTTTCCGGTTGACTTGTTGATTATGCCATTTGGGGATTTTGATATAATATTGGGAATGGACTGGTTATCTGAACATAAAGTGATTTTGGACTACTATAAAAAAAGATTCAGCATTCAGACAACGAGTGAAGGTCGGGTTGAAGTAAATGGTATTCGTACTAGTGGGCCAGCACGAATTGTTTCAGCAATAAAGGCTAGTAAATCACTTCAGTAGGGTTGTTCAGCATATTTGGCATATGTTATTAATTCAGATTCAGTTGGAAGCTAGTGCGGTAAAATTCAGATAGTTTGTGATTTTCCTGATGTATTTCCTAAAGAATTACAGGGTTTACCGCCAGATAAAGAGGTTGAGTTCACTATTGAGGTTTATTCGGGCACAGCTCCAATCTCTATACCTCCGTATCGGATGTCACCTACAGAGTTAAAATAGCTGAAGATACAATTGCAAGACTTATTAGACTGTGGTTTCATTCGACCGAGCATATCACCGTGGGGAGCTCCGGTATTATTTGTTAAGAAGAAAGATGGCTCGATGCGACTCTGCATTGACTATAGACAATTTAATAAGGTAACAATCAAGAACAAGTATCCACTCCTCGCATTGATGATTTGTTTGATCAGGTGAGAGGAGCTTCTGTATTTTTGAAGATTGATTTGAGATCAGGCTACTACCAGTTGAAAGTAAAAGGAAGCGACATTCCAAAGATAGCTTTCCGTACAAGGTATGGTCACTATAAGTTCTTAGTAATGCCATTCGGGTTGATAAATGCTCTAGTTGATTTTATGGATCTCATGAATCGTATCTTTCAACCATATTTAGACCAGTTTGTAGTAGTTTTTATTGATGATATACTAGTTTATTCGAAGTCAGATTCAGAGCATGATCAGCATCTCAGGATTATACTACAGATACTACAGGAAAAAAAATTGTATAGAAAGGTCAGAAAATGTGAATTTTGGTTGTTAGAGGTTGTATTCCTGGGACATGTAGTATTTGCAGATGGAATTCGACTTGATCCAAAGAAGATTGAAGCGATTGTATAGTGGAAATCACCAAAAAACGTATCAGAGGTACGCAGTTTTCTTAGTTTAGCTGGGTATTTTAGAAGATTTGTAAATGGATTTTCGAATATAGCTTTGCCGATGACCAAACTGCTACAAAAGAATATACCATTTGTATGGGATGATTAGTGTCAAGAAAGTTTTGAAAAGTTGAAGCAAATGTTGACAGAGGCACCAATTTTGACGTTACCAGAATCGGAAAAAGATTTTACTGTATACAGTGATGCTTCATTAAGTGGTTTGGGCTGTGTACTGATGCAAGAGGGGAAAGTAATAGCTTATGCATCTCATTAGTTGAAACCACATGAGTGTAACTATCCAACTCATGATTTGAAGCTAGCAGCAGTGATTTTTGCCTTGAAGATTTGGAGACACTACTTATACGGTGAGAAATGATATATTTATATGGATCATAAAAGTTTGAAATATCTACTTTCCCAAAAAGAATTGAATTTACGATAGAGACGGTGGATCGAGCTTTTAAAAGATTATGATTGTGTCATATATTATCATCCAGGAAAAGCTAATGTAGTGGCTGACGCTTTGAGTAGAAAAACCGCAATTAATTTGAGAGCAATGTTTGCACGGCTCAGTATCTGTGATGATGGGAGTTTGATAGCTGAATTGAAAGTTAAACCAATGATGTTCGACCAGATTAAATCAGCTCAATTGAAAGATGAAAAATTGTTGAAGAAAAGAGAAATTATACAGACAGGTACGGTAGAAAACTTCAGCATTGATGCACATGGATGCTTAAGGTACCAAGGTCGAGTTTGTGTTCCTGCTAAATTTGAATTGAAAGAGTTAATATTTCGAGAGGTACATGATGGTTCATTTGCTTTACACTCAGGAGGCACAAAGATGTATCGTGATCTACGAGATTTGTATTGGTGGCCTGGAATGAAAAGAGATATAGTTGAATATGTTGGTAAATGTCTTACATGTCAGCGAGTAAAGACAGAACATCAGGTTCCTACTAGATTGCTTCAGCCGATAAGTATTCCTGAGCAGAAATGGAATCGTATCACAATGGATTTTGTTACGGGATTGCCACTGTTGGCGAGCAAAAAGAATGCTATTTGGGTAATTGTTGATTGACTTACTAAGTCAGCGCATTTTATAGCAATCAGAACAGATTGGTCTTTGCAGAAGTGTATATTTGAGAAATTGTTAGATTGTAAAGTATTCCAATATCTATAATCTCAGATCGAGATCCTCGATTTACATCAAGATTTTGGAGACAGTTATATGAGTTACTAGGCACATGGCTTAATTTCAGTACAACATTTCATCCGCAGACTGATAGACAATCCGAACGGGTAATTCAAATATTAGAAGATATGCTTTGGGCTTGCATCATTGATTTTGAATCAGGTTGGGAACTTTATTTACCTTTAGCTGAATTTGTGTATAATAATAGTTTCCAATCAAGTATTCAGATGGCTCCGTATGAAGCATTGGATGGACGAAGATGTAGATCACCTGTGTGTTGGATTGAACTGAATGAAAGAAAAGTGATTGGACCGGAATTGATTCAAGAAACAGAAGAGACAGTCAAGAAAGTAGAAGAGAGATTAAAAGCTGCATTTGATAGACAAAAGTCCTACATTGATTTGAAACGATGGGAAATTGAGTATTCAGTTGGGGATAAAGTATTTCTTAAAGTTTCTCCATGGAAGAAAGTGTTGAGATTTGGTCGGAAAGGTAAATTGAGCCCTCGTTACATTGGGCCTTATGAAATTGTAGAGAGAATCGGACCAGTTGCTTACTGATTAGCTTTACCTCTAGAATTACAGAAGATACACGATGTTTTTCATGTTTCAATGCTACGCAGATATAGATCAGATCCTTCTCATGTCATTTCTATTGAAGATATTGAGATTCAACTGGATTTATCTTATGAAGAAGAACCAGTTGAGATTCTAGCATGGGAGATAAAAGAATTAAGAAATAAAAAAAAGGGTTCCTCTAGTGAAAGTGCTATGGAAAAGTCATAAGGTGGAAGAAGCGACTTGGGAACCGGAAGAAACTGTGAGAGCTCAGTACCCATATCTATTCTCAGGTAAATTTCTAGGACGAAATTTATTAAGGGGGGAGAAAGGTAACAACCCATATTTCACGGGCACCAGAAAAGTGAGTTTAGGGCTTCTGTCTTAGGAAAATGAGTTCATAAATATTTATAAAAAAATATTTACGAAGTTAGTTGTAAGTTGAATTAGATTTTAATTAAGTGAATTTATTTTTAATTAGAAGTAATTAGTAGAAAGGATTAAATTGAATAGAGCATAAAAGCTTAATCATAAAATAAAGAAAGGATAAAGGATTAAATTAGTAATTAAACTAAATTAGTGACATGTGTAAGTTAGAAAATAAATAAATGTGTATTTAAATTATTAGTACAAATGTATATAATATATATTTACTTATAAATTAAGTAAAAGATATTTACTTATTATTATTATTATATTTTATCAATTAATTGAGATAATGACAAATGTATGGTGATAAAATATTACATGTGTACATGTGTGTATGAATACACATGTAGTATTTTTATTTGTATTAATTAGATATTTTATTATTAATTATTAATTTAGTAAATGAAAGAAATAAATAATAAATAAAAGAAATAAAAACAAGAAAAGAAACAGAGAAGAAACGAAATAGAAAGAAAGAAAGAAGAAAAGAAAAGAAAAAAGAGAAATTAGGGTTTGAAAGCTTGGAAGTTAAATTGGTAAGTCAATTAAGTCCCTTTATTAGTGATTTTGATGTTTTTGAAGTTCTAAAGTTGAATACTTTTGAATTTGTGTGAAAATATTGAAAGATGATAGACTTTTAAGTAGGGTTTATGTTGAACTAATGATGAAATTAGGAGTTTAATTGATAGAAATTTTGATTTAAATTGATTAAAGGATTGAATTGTAAACAAGGTCATAAGTTTTGTGTTGTAGGGACTAAATTGATAGAAATTAAAAATTATGGAAAAATGATAAAATTTTGATGGTTATATTAAAGTTTTGATGGAAATTGAATAAGGAAATAATATGAATTATAAAAAGGAAGAAGAAGAAAATAGTTAGGACAAATTTGGGATTTAGGTTAAAGTTGCATGGAAAGTTATTATTTTCTATAAAATAAGTGTGTTATTAATTAATTATAATTATGCTAATTTTCGTAGCAAACAGGGAAACCGAGACGTTCAATACGAGGGGAAAGGAAAAAGTGATCGAGGAGTAGCTCGAGAAAATATCAATTTGTATTACCTTAATTCAAGTTATTTATTATTAAATGTTTAATTTCAATATATGTGCATGAAAAATGAAATTGAGGTAAGTAGTGATATTTGAATTGAATGATAATTGGATTTGATTGATGAATGTATTCATGTGTGAAATTGAATTGTATAATGATTTGTAGTGAATTTGAAATTGTGATTGAATTGTTATTGGGACTGATTTGAATTCGAATGATTTTGATACCCTATTAACTAGTTGGGCTAGGGTGGATATAGATGGCATGCCATAGGATAGGAAGAATTCAGGGATTCTTCGACCTCGAATCGATGAGACACTTGGTGTGTCATATTTACTTTGGATAGATTCGATGAGATGTTGGTCGCCACTTTGCTTTGGCTTAGCCGATGAGACGTTGGTCGTCACTTATTTGCTTCGAACTATCCGATGAGGCGTTGGCCGCCACTCTGGTGTGTTTGGTTGGATCTGTGTATCCTCCAAAGTCCGAGTTATGTTAATAGGGGAAATATATGTGAAGAGAAAAATAAAATGAAATTGGTAAATTGAATTATTGAATGAAATGAGAAAGTGATATTGTAAGATGAATTGAGAAATGCAATTTGTGCTATGAGATTGAATGCATAAAACCAAGGTTCATGAATTATTCATATTTGAATGTGAATTGGATATTTATATGTGATTGAGAGATGAACCAAAGGTTCAAGAATAGTTGGTAATCTTATTGATGAGATATTGAATCAAATAATGAAAATGATACAATGGAAATATGATAACTTAGTATGAATTATATGTATGATTTGTTAATTATCTATGCATGTTTATAATATTTTATATTTGCTGTAAATTGAATTATGGTAATACCACTGAGTATTTCCAATACTCAGCGTACGGTTTGTTTCCGTGCACAGGCTAGGTAAAGTTGAAGTTTGGTGCAGCATCCGAGTTAATCCCGACCTCAGCTTAATTTTTGGTGATGAATCTATCTTTTAGAAGTGTGGCATGTATTAGGTTTTGTTTAGTCACTTTAATATATTTATGTTTTGAGTGTAAGTAATTTGTAACTTTTAAGAAGTATTTGAAATGAATAGATGAATGTTATTTGATCAAGATTTATAAGTCAATGTATTGGGCATGAATTAGGTGTGTTTGATATGTGAAAATAGCTTTAAAATGGTTAAAAATCATGTTTTCACACGGCCAAGTCACATGGGCGTGTTCCCAGGCTGTGTGGCAAAGTCAGAATTGCCCACAGGTTAGTTTCACTGCGATATGAGAAAGTCAGATCTGCCCACGGGTTGGCCTTACGGCCATGGAAGCCCCACGGGCAGGCCACACGGGCATGTCCCAGGCCATACGGGCATGTGCCCCTATTCTCAAGGAAAAGTTTCCAAAGTTCCCGGTTTAATCCCAAAACACTTCCTAAGTATATTTTGGGCCTCGTAGGTCCATATTAGGGACTTAAAGATGGAATTTAAGAAATTTTAAATTGAAATATAGATTTATGACTAGGTGTTGTTCGTTATTAGTGTTTAATTCCGGTAATGCCTCGTAACCCTGTTCCGACGACGGGTTGGGGTTAAGGGGTGTTACAATTCATCTCTTTCATCATAGCTCATTTGACGAAATAAGAAGCAGTACATCTTGATAATAAGAGGCCCTACAATATCCCAAACGTTTTTGAGAAAAAGCAACCATCTATTATGTTTATTGATATTGAGTCAATGTATGTTTGAATATGCTAGCATCCCTTTAATTTAACATATTTATGGAATTATTGGAAGTTCATTAAGAACTACTAAGCTTTAAGGACATCTTAGCATGCGGATTGTTGTTTCATGTGTTGGTAATTGTATTTCAATATGACAAATTAAACTCTTTTTGCACTTGAAGAGCTTGTTTTCTAACAATTAATTGACTCTTTTATTATTTTTCAATACTTTCAATAAAACTTATTTTAATTTGAAAATTTGAGTTTGTTTTACGTTTTTCTGAATAAATTGTCAATTACATGTCTTGATAAAGTTAATGGTGGCTTAAGATGTTTCATGGGCTTAGTGAAGGAGAATGAAGACGCAAATGAGTAAGAAGTAGCAACATTGCAACACTAGGAGATTGATGTTGCAACTTGGAGTGTTCTGACCCTAAGGTTGTGACATTACCTATGGATGTCGCAATACTGCTTGCTTCTCATCAGCTAAGGAGCTTGCCATCGAAGTTGTAACGTTCAACCTTCAATGTTGCAACATTGAGTCATTTAAAGTCAAAGTCACGACATTGATACTACGAATGTCACGACATCAGCCATAGACCTGGAGTGAAACAATCGAGCCAAGTCAAGCAAATTCATGACATCCACCTATCAATGTCGTGACCTTGAATCCTTTCTGGTGAGGATGTTACGAGACGGAATCCAATTCCAAAAGGGCAACATGAAGAATTTCTGGGTCAAACTTGCTATATTTAAGTTTAGTATCACCTAAACTCAACTATTTGGGGTGAGTAATTAGGTTAGACTGGAGATTGGACTGAACATATTTTTATTTTACTTTTTATATTTTTAGATAAGGTTTTCTTTTTTCTTTTCCATTCTTTTAGAATAAAATTTATTTTTATCGTTTAATTTTTTCTCTTTTATTAAAGACTTTGTAAATGGAGATGGATTAAACTTATATGCTTCATCGGATTCACATCATTGAATAAGCATTTTCTTAACTCTTACTCTTACTTTTATTTTTTTTATTCTTACCATGTTTTTGATAAAATGTTTGTGTGAGATTTGAGTTTCATCATGTATTAGTTTTATTTGATGAGACTATTAATTTATGCTAATATCTATGCTTGGTTGATTATATGTTTAATTATATTGAGATGTCTAATATGCCAGGTTTGATGCTTCTAGTGGAATATTTTGATAAACGAGATTGAGAGGAGAATTTATCATTATATAGTTTGATATATTTGTGCCAAATAGTGAGACCGAGAGTGTAACATCCCGAATTAGGGCCTAGTCGGAACAGTGGTTTTGAGACCACAGATCCGAATTGGAAATAATTATTTTATGATTGTTATAAGACCTATGATATGTTTATATTTTGTGAAAAATTTTATGAGGAAATTTTATGTCTAAAGTGCTTAATTTGACTTTAAGGACTAAATTGAATAAATTGTAAAACTTGAGCTCTAGAAGCTTTAAGAATGAAATTGAATTGAATTATTAATTAGAGGTCCTTAAAGAGTAATTTGAGCAATTTTTAAATATTTGGACAAAAATGGACATGGTTAGGCAAAATTTCAAAGAAAGACATTAAGGGTATTTTAGTCATTTAGTAATTAAATGAATTAAAAAGGGAAAACAAAACAAAAATTTGCTCATCCTTCTTCCTCATGGCTAAATGTAGCAAGGGGGAAGCCATGGTTAGGGTTTTAAAGCTTCCAAGCTCAATAATAAGTACTCCCGAGCCCCGTTTTTAACGTTCTATGCATTTTTGAAGTCCCGGGAACATCGTCTACTCATTTCTACCATTAGTTTGAGCTAGGGTTTATATTTGAAAAATTGAAACATGCATGACATGTTGTATTTTGATGTTTAATGGTAGAATATGGAAGATTAAAGCTTGATAAACATATTTTACTAGGTGATTTTTCATGAAAACACCTAAACAGGACTAAAATGTAAAAGTTGTAAAATGGGTAGTAAAAGTCTGATTGAGTGGAAATTAGGGGCTGATATAGTAATGAAAATTGTTCAGCTAGGCTTAAAGAACAAAGAAATTGAATGAAAATCCTTTTACGAGCATTGGGAAAAGTGCAAATATGTGAAAGTTTAGGGGTCAAAATGTAAATTTGTAAAAGTATGATTTTTGGACCCATATGAATAACGTGACTAATTAGTAAGCTAAATGCCATATTATAGATCAAGGAAAACAAGGTTATGGACTAATTCGGAATAAGTAGTTGTACTCGAACCCGCGTAAGTTCATATGATGAAATAAGCAAGTTGTTAATGTTATTGTTGTTTATGGCTGAAATCTAAATTGGTATGTTAATTTAGTTGTGATGAATTTATTAGAATATGAAAAAGTGAAATGAAATGAAAGATTTTACTATGGTGAGTATAAATAATTAATGTAATGTTGTACCATGTGTTTAATGCTTAAATTTTATTATGGAATATGCTTTGATTATCCCATGAATATGTGGTTGATACTATGAATGGGCAATTGGTACTATTGTAAGCCTAAATGACATATGGCCATTAAATACGGCATTATGAACAAGTATGTCATATGCAAGTGAGAAAGAATTCCATTTGAACCTTAGGAATAATTTAGGATACAAGTGACATGTCACTAGGAATTAAGCAATCTGAGCTCATTGAGCCGTCCAAGTTCGTGATATGTATGAGATTCTGAACTTGTTGAGTGGTCTAAGTTCGTGAGATATGTGGCATCCGAGCTCGTTGAGTGGTCCGAGTTCATTATGGGTGTGAGCATCCGAGCTCATTGAGTGGTCCGAGTTCATTGTGGATGTGATGCCTGTGACTAAGTTCCGGACAACGGTCTTGAGTGTTCTACTGATGGCTAGGTAATCCTTGAGTGGTCAGATACCTATTAGCTTTTGTGAGTAGCCCGTGTAGTTACACCTAGATCGGTTACTATATGTGCAGGGTTCCTTGTATCTAATAGTATTCCAAGTGTTCAACGGGTATTGATATGTAACGAATGTGATGAAAGTCCCGAGAAGGGCATGTTAAGAGTTACGGTTATATGATATACTACGATGAGCACAGGTATGTACGCTAAATTCATGAGTAATACTTCGGTAAATGATGACTTGTGATGAGGAAGCATATGTATGTGTATATACGATAAACAAGTGAAAAGGGATGCCTATAATTATAAATTTTGTTGCAATATCATGTTAACTTACATTGTGTAATTGAATAGGGGATCCATGAAATGATGGGTCCATGATCAATATGACAATGAACTTATGTTAATTATTATGAATTTGCACTATAGCAGTGTTGGACAGTAGCACTTATGTGACTTTGAAAATCCACCAAAAATTATGGAAATTGAATTATAAATTGAATTATAAATTGAATAAGATATGAGATTAAATCATTGAGTCTAGTTTCACATAGAGGAAACGGTGTAAGCAAAACAGTTTTATACTTTGAGATATTTGAACTTTTGTGAGACAGAGTCAGGGTGATTTCGGGCTCCCCTGTCTCAGCTTTGGAAAATTACTAGAAATTGTGAAAAAATAATTGTGGGTTAAAATTTATATTAATAATCCCTTAATGAGTATATTTTCAATAGAATCAGATGGGAACATTATCTGAACCCCGTGTTGAGAGATAATTAATTTTTAGTGAAGAGAGGTCTGAACTGCCTAACAGTGAAACAAGGAACACTTTAAAGAATAAACTGTACTTATTGGATAAACAAAAAATTCTGTAAATTTTATGGTAAGAATATATATGAGTCTAGTTTTAGGGAAAATTTACGGATCTGAATTTGGAGTTCCGTAGCTCCAGATATAAATAAATTAGTAACTATGACTCGAGAAAGCAACATGACCAGAAAATAAGTAAAAGTGTAATTATGATTATATTTCCATCGAATCATGTTGATAATTTGCTTATTATTTTCATATGGACTTACTAAGCTTTAAGCTTACTCCCTTCTCTCCATTTCTTAGTGTTGTCAAGTTAGCTCGGGGTTGGAGATCATCGGAGGCAGCATCACATTATCAAGCCATCCCCTTTGGATTGTTAACATGTATAAGTTAGGCATACACAAGTGAGTGGCATGTATAGAGACTTAGTCTTTCGATATATGTGTTTCATGATTTGGCCAAATGTATTGGCTTATAGTGATTCAATTGTATATAGCCATGAGATGTGGCTTATGTTGATTAATGGGTTATAACCCTATTATATTTGCATGCACAAACTTAAAAATTTCATGTGATGTGAGTATGTGCCTTGCTATGGTGTGCAATGTCTTAGACAAGCATGTTATTCTACGCATGTGAAATATGTTGGTATTTTATAAAGTTATAAGTTAGATTTGAGTATGAATGTTTGATGATTAAGTTGAAATCTTTTGGTATAATGGTAACCATGGTATAAAAGTATAAGTGATATTATAATAGACAAGGCCAAATGAGTGCGAAATGAGTGTGTTTAACTTAGTATAAAATGAGTATGTAAAACACATGTATCGTGGCATGAAAATGCTATGCTTGTGGCCTAATTGAAGATGTTTAATCATTGAATAGATGTCATGTTATATGTTATGGATGTTGTATAAATGTGCGAGGGTTTATGGTTGACCAAGGCTTGGAAAATAGCCTACGTGTTGGCCATACAGGCAGAGACACGACTGTGTGTCTCAGCCATGTGGGGGACATGGCCTTAGCACACGAGCGTCGGGCGTGTGACTTGGCCATGTGACCCTATTTCATTGCTGATATCATAAACAGAGAGTTACACGGGTTGAGGACACGGCCGTGTCCCAAGCCACACGGGCGTGTGTGACTACATGGCCTAACCCACACGGGCGTGTGACTCTCTAAACATGGAGAATTTCCTAAGCATTGTAAAATTTCCAAAAGTTCTTGGTTTAGTCCCGAACCACCCCCGATATATGTTTTGGGCCTTGTAGGCCCGTATAAGGGACAATATGCATGTGTTTGAAAAATTTTAATCTTGGACGAAATTTTGTGACTCGATTTTCCATGTTTGTGAATGTTTAAGTTCGGTAATGCCTCGAACCCTGTTCTAGCATCAGATACGGGTTAAGGGTGTTATAGAGAGGAGAAGTACGTGCCTAGGTGAGACCAAGAGGAGAACTTAGGTGATAAATCCTAATCTAGGACGAGACTAAAAATAGATTTTTAATTGAGAGTGACAACAATACAATCGAGATAGATTTCCTAGTGTAGTTAATGATTTGTGAGTTAATCAATTGTCATTTCAACCATTCACATAGTTTTTAGTAAAAAGAAAAAAAATTTAGTCTAATGCGTTTAGTTATTAATTTAGAATTAGTTTTAATACAATTTTCTTATTTGGTTTGCACTAATAATTTCTAAGTTTATTAGATTAATAGTTGCCTATTTAGTAAATTGACTTGATAAACAAATTTACCAATTTGACAATCCTTTGGGTATGATGTTCGGAATAATTTCGTATTTCATTATAATTAAAAAACTATATTACAATTTGATCTGTACACTTGTAGTAAAACCACACTTTATTTTCATATCTATTATTTTTCTTATTTCGACTTTTGCATGCCGATGGTCAATAGGTAATACTGATAGTAGTATTATCTCATATGGGTCTCAATAGATCTCCTATTTTCAAATAGACGTTTACTCTCTCTTGTTTTATAGCTTAGCATGTACTTAGGACTATTTATCATTTCTTAGTGGTTCTTTTTGCTATAAATTCTATTGATGTTACTTATGCTTATTGGTAAATTTTGATAAACTCATTTGGTTACTTTTAATTCCCTTTAATTGGATTTATGTTGAGAATTTTCTATATGCAAGTAGCACAGAGGTACTTTCATTTTAGTGAGATTTCCAAATTTTGGTTTAGTTGTTATTTGAACTCAGACATACATGTTTTAATTTAGTTTTGGTATATCTAATGTGTTGATATTATATTGGGTATATGTCTAGTGTGTTTGGAGACCTTTCGAAACATGTTTGTATGATTTAAAAGTCTTTTTTTTTTTGCAATTCTAGGCATGAGTCTTGAGACAAGATGAATGTTCCGGGCATATGTCTTGAGAGATGATAAGCAAGTCTTGAGACATGGTAGGCAAAGTCTCGAGAGATGACATTAGAGTCTCGAGACATTCGAAGTTAGAAGTTAAATTAGTTTCAAGAGGAGGCACGTATCAAGAAATGGCCTTTTTGTCTCGAGACATGGGACTAATTTTGTTGTTTGGGCTTCCTAATGATATTTGAAGGCCCGTTTGAACTTGATTTCTATCATATATGATTTATGGATGAATTAAAAGTTTATTTGCATGATTAAAACCTGAGTTTTAAATGCATTTTGATTTTATGATTGATTGATTAGGTCACTAAGGTGACCAATGTGACACTCTTTGTCAGATCAAGTTTTTGGATTAGGTAAAAGGTGTTATAGTATAGCACCATGTCATTTGTTAGTTTGTCTCCATATATCCCACTCTAGTTGGAGTAGGAAATTTCACTTCCAAGAAAAATGTAGCAAGTATGAGCTTCCCTTTCCTCATCAAAAGTGACCAAAAATTGGCATTACATGCTAAAGGTTGATTTACAACTAAAAAAGTCTACCATCATGATAAAGGTATGTTATTCATCACTAATTTTACTTGGGAGAACAACTGACCCATTGCACTCAATAGGCTAGTTGGCGAAACAAAAAATAGGGCTTGCCTTTTTCATATTATAAAATGTCCATTTGCTTGAAAGCTTTTTAATTCAAAACTTACATAGCATTTCCACAATCAAGTAAAATTTTCTGAACTTTAAATTTTGAAATAATTTTCGTGAGCAATAATCGATCATTTTCATTATCATCTAATACTAGATCAATGACTTTTTCATCAAAATTTGATCTTTAATTTTCTTCTTTGTGATACTTTTTTGGCAATAAGCTTATTCACATCACCTTTTGTGGCGAGCCTTTCGTTCAAATTTAGATGTGGTTGTTTATTTGTATATCACCCAATAATAAGTTTTTCCCTTCTATTTTTTTATTCTCTTATTGTATATTTCCAGCAAATTTTTTGTCTTGTTAACAAGCTAATTGACTAATGAATTGCTTTATTTGTCCACACCTAATAGCTCTTTCTATTTCATCTTTCAAATATAAGCAATCCTATTTGCTTTTAAATATAAGGTTTCAAGAAAGGCATTGCAATTGAAAGCATTAAATGAGCCCAAAATTCTCATTTACTAAATGGTCCCTAGGATCTTTTATACCATCGTATGTTTCTTTTGGTTACTTAAGGGCTAAGGGTACTTGCTCCCTGATTTTATCCATGGCTAATGGGTCATTTGTATTTGAGGTTCATTCAACTTTTTCAAGCCTTGTTATTCTTAGAGGTTATAATTATTTCCTTAAAGCCTTCAGTGATCTTCCAAGATGACGTTGGCTTGTTCAGGCTAAAATGTCTAGGTTTGATATTCTTCATAGTTTTGCCTACATGATTTAGGATAAGGTAGAAGATGTTTGAAATAGAAGATTGTAACACTTTTGTTATGTATTTATAATCACCAACCCAAAAATCAGATAAGGGCCGGGTCTCTTACCCGCGACTTGGCTGGGCCCTACCAGTTGGATGCGTACAAGCCTAATAATGGGAGGTCAACCTTGCAGTCTCAGTTTGCACATGCCAAGGGGTGCTCGCATAGGGAGTTCGCGGTCCCAGTTCGCATATGTCAATGAGGGTTTGCAAGGGGCTCAACAAGGGGAGTTTGCGGTCCTAGTTCACATATACCCAATGAGTTAGTATGTGGGGAGCCGTGAAGTCCAACAGGTATATCAGAACAGTACACGTGTCCAGCATGCATAGAGCCTACTAAGAACGTAAATTCCATGAATATTAACGACGTATATAAATATTCGATTGTCCCCTTCAATGAGACACAACGAAAAATTACTCAATAATTAGTGCAGTGAACGTAGACAGATTTCTTTCAGTTTAAGAAATTTTTTTGGAAAAATTACAATGGCTTACCCAAATGACAATTTCCCTTTCAATCTTTCATCTGGACAAGCTGGAGCCTCGGGTTCTGGCAGTCAACCTAATGACGTAGACTTGTTTACCGGTTGGTTCATCGATCAACCAAAGAACTTCAATAGTGTGGCTTATTAGGGAGTTTCTAGTCCATTGGACTTAAACATATCCTTTGGTCACGGGCTATCACTTTCTTCTAATCAAGAAGTTTCGCCATAGCAATTTATTGTTCTTTAGGAGTAGATGAAGTTAATAAGAGAACAAATAGTTGCACAAGATGCGCGGTTTGAGCAGCAGCAAACTTTTCAGTCGGAGTTACTAAAGCAAAATAAGGAGTTAAGAAGGAAGGTACAATCTAAAAATTTTGATTTCCACGATAATGTAAATATACAAGACGAAGGCCCAGCACATGGGCGTGTGACTTGGCCGTGTGGTATAAGTCAATATACCCTACAAGTTTGGCACGGCCTAGCACACGGCCTGGCACACGGGTATGTGAAGCCATTTCAAAAGGGCACACGGGTTTGTCACACGGGTGTATGTTTGGCCGTGTGACCCAAGTTAGGGAGTTACATGGGGTAGGACACGGGTTGGGACACGACCATGTGATCCCATTTTGAATGTCCACACGGCTCGTGATACGGGCGTGTCTTTGGCCGTGTGTCTCACATGGCCAGGCCACACGGGCGTGTGTCCCCTGTAGTTTGAAAAATTTTCTAAGTTTTCCAAAAATTTTCTAAGTTATAGGTTTAGTCTCAAACCATTTCTAATGCATGTTTTGGACCTCGTAGGCTCGTATTAGGGACATTATGAATAAATGTGAATGTTTTATATTTGAAAATGGAAAAATGTATGAGAAATGTATGTTTAATTGTGTTATAAGTTTGGTAATACTCCGTAACCCTATTTCGGCAATGAATACGGGTGAGGGGTGTTACAATCCATCTCAAGTTTCATATTTATTTCCTAGATCTTGGTATTAGCACTCTGCATTGCTTCGTTAAATATGACTGCGTCATTATCTTCTTGTCCAATAGACTCAGTGTTAAGAACACTTTTGATAGACTAGACGAACTCAGGCCTAAGAGAGGACCTCCTATAACAACGAAATTCTTTTTGATGTTGATCATTTGCAAGTCTACTATTAGGAGTTGGATTTGAAACTATTACTAAAGGGCTTTGTGTATTTCTTGAAAGTTCCTTGAGTACTTCTTTACTTTGAGGCTTAAATTCATTCATGTAAATCTCCTTAAGGAAGGTAGCATGAGTTGACACTATAATTGTTTTATTTTTTTAGGTTATAAAACAAACCATCTTTTGTTCCTTTAAGATATCCCACAAACATGCTTAATTCTGTCCGTGAATCCAATTTCCTAACATCTTTTTCCTATACATGGAATGGGCATCCCCAAATCCTAAAATATGTGGGCAGACTTGTTTACAAATACTCTACTAGTTAAGAGTTTTAAAAAACACGTGGAGAGTACGAGAATGCGAAATATGACTCATCTACTTCACTAGGGCAAGTGGGAGACTATTGGATCTAGTACCCTGAGTGTAATATATTCATTTATAAACTTGAAACTTTTTCAAACAAATTGGTTAATAAAAAAAAATTCATGGATTACATTAATATACTTTGTAAAAATTTCCTTATGTGGTTTTTGTATGCTAAGCAAAATAGAAGGAAATATTTGCTCACTGGTTGTCTAATGTTTAAATTACTACTAAGCGGTATTGTGTGGTCGAATCGTAATATGAAAAGATAACTTATATTAGTAGACGGACCTACATATTTCCTTTATCTAATAAAAAATGAGAAAAATGATTGAAAGACAAATATGTTGTATATCAAGTCCAATAGGGGAGATGCCTTGTCTTGGGCATTCGAACGGATGACTCCCAGAAGATAGAGACATAGATATGACTGATTGGACTAATAGTACATTGGATTGGACATAAGAAGAATAGGTCCTGAATCCATTTATGGATTTATTCACTCATGATGTTCAAAGTGTGTCATACCTAAATCCTAAGTGGATGACGAACTATGTATGCATTACTTATATACTTTGATGTAAGTAAAAGTCTAAGTTCAAATAGAAAAGGAACCGAGAGCTAGTGCATTGGGTATACCACTTTTTCAGTATGTAATGTCATTCACAATAGTGGAATTCATAGCCTAAGACATGGATAAATGATATCCTCTCATTGGCATTAAATAGTTGATGAAAAGTAAACGTGACCACAGGTTGTTCGTCTTTGTGATGAATAACTTGATTACTATTTAATAGTAATTGACTTTGTAACGGTCTGTTTTTAGTCAAATTAGAACAGTGATTTTGGGATCAAAAATATGAAGTTGAAATTATTATTTTATTATTATTTTAATTTTTACAGCATGATAATATGTTTGTGTAAAAATTTCGTTAAGAAATTTTATCGTATGATTAGTTAATTTGATAAAAAGGAAAAATCGCGTAAAGTGAAAAATTGGAGTTCTATAAGCTAAAAGGGTTTATTAGCTATGAAATTAAATAGTAGAGGTCCTTATGTTGTAATTATACCATTTGAAATATAAGTGGACAAGTATGGATGTAACACTTCGAATTGGGCCTAGAAATATTAGGCCTTGAGCGTGGGAGCGATTATGAGACTGCTCATAAATATTTTTTTGTTAAGCAAGAAGGTGACACAAATTTCATGTTTGCTTTACTGGCTTAGTGATTTTGGTGTGTTTGGGAGTGTTTGAGAAGCCTGGGTTCAAGTCTTGGCTTTTGTAGGATTTCTAAATTTAGCTCTTAAATGAATCTGGACTTTATTACATAGGCTTTATAAATATTTGCGCTCATTTCAGGACACAAAAGGAGCTTGTGGTGTGGTGGCAAGGTGGCGTGTAGAGTAACCTTGAGGTTTGAGGTTCAAGCGTTGGCATAGCGCAAATGAGTTATTTATTTTGCAGCTTGGTTCAGACAGTGGTTGTGTTGTAGTAAAATTTTGATGGGTGAGTGGTGGAGTTATAGGTGGAGGATATCAAGGAGGAAATTGTAGAGAGGATTGGGGAGAGTTTTGTGGAGAGGAATTAGGAGATTGAGGTGTGGGGTTGTTGCGCTGAATTTGAAGGCTTATGGGGAGGGAGTTAGTGCCGTTTGAGGACCCAAGTTGCATAAAGGAATTCGGCTATAGGCTTTGGATGCCAATTTTTGGTGTTAGCTAACTATAGGACAATTCTGATTTCTATACCTCGGGTTTTTGGCAGCTTTAATTCTTTCTTTTGGATTTGATGGTATATGGTCCGTTTCTCGTTTGCTTCAGCCGTGTTTTCAATTGGTATCTTAACCCTTCTTCTTTGGGGCCGATTGAGCATTGAGCACTTTCTTCTTCTCTTCTTTTTCTCTGAAGCCAAATACCTATATTCTCTCCTTTCAAATCTTGTTTCTTGTACTTTAGCCTACGGAGAAGTTGTCTTGCTTTATTAAGAGCAGGAAAACGAGATCAGCACTTCTGAAGAAGTAAATAGCATAGAACTCAAGGCCGAAATAGCAGAGATGCTGCCTCGGGTTCTTGATCTGGTAGTTCCGGCGGAGCTTACCACGGCCGTTATGGCTCTATCGAAGCACCAGGATTTAAATTAACACGCTATTGGCTGCCGACAAAGAGCTAAGTGATCGCCTAGTACAGTGGACACAATTCAAAAATCACCTCAAGGAAATAGCTTATATAAAATAAAAATAAATTCAAAACGAGCAATCGAAGAAGCACTTTGATAAACATATTTTATTTTGACCGAATCAATTAAGGTATTAGTGTTTATTCTATTAGACAACAAAGATTGCATTTTTTTACTTCGTTTAAATAAGAGTTGTTGTACCCGTATAGAATTATTGTCTTTCTCAGTATGATGATCTCTATTATCATCTCTATTCCCTTTATCAGTTCTTCTATCCCACCTAGGTTTATGAATTTTTCTATCAATTCCATTACCTTATCCTTGCCCATGAGGTTCCAACATTTTATCCTTAATTGACCTATCAGTTTTTCCCTTTCCCGGGCATACTAAAAAAAGGTTTTTAAACACCCCAACCCCATCCCTTAGAAAGAAAAAGGTAGCCCCGAAGAAAGGAAAGAGCGAGATGGTGGTTTTTGTTGTTCCCACGAAGTGAAGATCAAGGAATACTCAAGGGGATTTAGAGGACCAGCTAGGCGAGGGGAGTGAAAAGCCTCCAAGCTAGTAAAGGATTTGGATTCGTCAACGGATGCAACAGAGGAAGCTACTGGAGGCAGAGGCAGGAGTGCCCGTCTCAGGCGGGAAAAGAGAAGGAACTCAGTATGACCTTTAGCTTGTTGGAAGGAATTCGTAGCGGCATTTACAGTGAAGTAGGATGCTTCGATTCTCTTTCAGTTGACTAAGCGGAGCGGCACATTCCAGCTCGTAAGTCTAAGGATTCCTCATCATCTTATCTGACGGGTTACATAGTGTTCTTGCTCTAGGTTGTTAAATCAGGTGTCCGGTTAAGAGTTCTGACAAGGGACTCTGGGTGTAAGGGGGCAGCAGTGGGGAATCTTGCCCAGCTTTTTTTTGACTTAAAAAAGCTGCAGTGAGAATGGGGATCACTTCAGAACTCTAGGAGAATGGTTGTTTTAGGGTGGGATCTAAAAGCTCTCCAACGTGTTGCGGAGCCTTCGGCCATGAGATGAGAGGATTTTTTGGCTTCTTCAGGGCCGTGTGAAGCTTAGCTTGCTTTAGCAGCCACGTGATGATTCAAGTTTGTGGTAGGCATAGGAGCTGGACGAAGTGGTAGCGAAGCTCAAGATGTGATGCAAATGCGCGGTGAGCGTAGTAGCCCCCTCGGGCATGCTCCTTGTAGAACCAAGCGAAGAGCTAGTGAGGGTCGGAATGGAATATTGTATGTAGTGTAGAATCGGATCTAAAGCTCTTTACTAGGATTGGAACAAGTGAGGAACGAGTGAATTGGTTTCGAGAGCGTTCCGCCAATTTTTGGCGACTTTCACTTTCAACCCGATTCACTGTAGCCGAATCTTCTTTACTTTCTTCTCCCTTTCTTTCAATCGACTTTACCCTAACCGATTGTATCGGCTTTCCCTCTATCTTTTTCAGTTTTAGCTGTAGTGAATGATTCATTATTTTTTTCCTCATTCTCTGTAGTGTAATCTAACCCTTGTTGGCCACATAGTACTCTGGCATTAACCTTCTGTGAACTGATTCCTCTGCTGTTTTTCTCTGTCGGTTTTGGTGGTAAGTGTTACTTTATCGGTTATGGTCTCTATTCATTCTTCTCCCTTCTGTTGTATTGATGGTTCTCTTAATCTTTTCTTTTCGATCAACATTGCTAAGGGAATGATAGCGCTAGTTCTGCCTTACGAAGCGACTATCTAGTTGGGGATTGTGAACTGATTGTGTTTCATTCTTTGGAAGCGGGTTCTCAACCTTTGTGGTAAGTGTTGTTGTGGGTTCGATTGTGCATACGAATTTTCTAGTAAAAGATAATTGAATCTCGGTCTGAGTGCAGGCAATTTGTAAGAACTTTTAGTCAATCCTCGGAAATGACTAAGGGGTGAGGGACCTTAAGTGTTCGATTAAGGTAAGAGTCGAGTCATGTTTGGGATAAGTATTGTTAAAAGGTTAGTTACCCATTTGTTGAAGGACTGATTTTAGGGATGTAGTGTTTATGGATACTAACAATTGAATGACTGACTGTATGTGGGATTGAATATAGGTTGGGCACCTGAAGAACTTGGAACGATTGCATAAAAGATGTGTATTCACACCACCATGTTACTGTGAATCGGCAAAACCCGGAAAGTCGAAAACCCGAAACTTTAGCATTTGAGGCCTCATGAGCGTGCGAATGCTTTGCAGTAAACTGAGCCCATAAACCATGGGCAACAGACAGTAGAGGCCGCCACGAGCGTTCTCGTGGGCTTGGGCCGTTATGGGCCTCGTTGGGCCGAGATGGGCCATGTGGGCCTAGTGGGCTCGTGGGCCCCACACGGATAAAATTTTACGGTAAGTGACAAATAATGAAGTGGGATATGGTGATCGCATAGTCATGACTGAATTTGGGTTAAATGGGACACACAAGTGTGTGGGCCCACTTGGGCCGAATAGTGGGCCTTGGGCCCATTTGCACTGTTTTGGCCATATGGGTTATCTGAGTCATTAGAGACGACTGTAGACCTTTGAAAGGTCATTATCTATACCGAGACCCCAAAAGTAATTAAATGACCTAAATACCCCTGAGGGGTAAAATTACTATTTTACCCCTAACTGATGAAATGACCATTATACCCCTAGTGGTAGGTTAATTGATGTGTGTATGAAATTTATATGACTGGTTTTGAGTATGGCATACTGCATACACGTAATATTTATGACACGACATACTGCATAGGATTTGGTTCCTGATTTGGAGGAAGTGCTGTATTAGTGGCTTTACCATGTAATTACTGCTTTGGTGGCTTTGCAACGTTTACTGTTATTAGCAGCTTTGCTGCGTTACTATTAGCAGCTTCGCTGCAATATTGGTGTGTTGGCTGGGTGGGTCGATTTAATCCCCACATGGTGTGTTGGTTGGTACGACTGGTGTATTGGTTGGATTAGGGTGGGTTACATGACTGCACTGTATTGACACTAAATTGGGCTTAGGCCCACACCGTAACTATATAGGGCTAAGGCCCAGACTATACTGTTACTAAATAGGGCTTAGGCCCAGACTATTACTGCATGCATTATCTACTTTTGACTGATGGGGGATTACACACTGGGTTGTCCTAAACTCACCCTTTTTTTCTTAACGATACAGGTAATCCCCAGCCTTAGATGATTTGATGCTGCGAGGGTCTAGAAGGTGGCCACACGACTGCTGTGTCTTGCATTTGACTTTATTTATATTAAATTTCACTTTTGGTTTGTTTTAATTTTGTAATAAGGCCATTTGTGGGTTTGAATTTTTAAATGGGCTTGGATTACATATTTTTAAACTGATAGTTTAGGTCAAGATGGGTTTTTAAAACAACTCCTGTTTTCTAAGCACGCGTTTTAAACTTCATCAACTTAAAAAGCTTCCGCGTTTATCAATCAATTTAATATAACATTGATGGTTAATAAGGTAAATGTTTTGGCGAAAACTTTTTTTAAATAATAATGAAAAGGTTTTAAACTCAATAATGGATTTTTACTGAAGAGATCAATTTTCAAAAAACACTTTGATGTGACACGCCAGATTCAGCCATAACGTCTAGGCCGGGTTTGGAGTGTTACAATGGACAAGTATTTAGTTATTTTTATGTTATATAACCAACGTTAATTAAGTTATTATGTTATTTAGAAATTAAGTTATAATAAATAAAACAAAATAAAATCTTCACCTAATGTCATCATCTTTAACCGATTTTAAAGAGAAGAAAGCCATTCTTTTAGGTTTTCCATTCGACCATGGTTTAATAGCTCATTAAGGTATGATTTTTTTCCCGTTTTTAATGATTTCTATGTTTTTGAGATCGTTCCAACTAGGTCTAATAAGCTTAGGGACTATTTTGCAAAACTGTTGAAGATTTAGGATGTTACCATTGATGAATACATGTGTGTTTTGATATTTGATGATAGATTATGAATGTTTTTTTGTGAATTATATACAAGTTTTATAAAGTGATTTTTAGTGAAAATGTAAATTATGGATTAAATTGTGAAATATGAAAAATATATGGTTAAAATGTGAAATAAATGAAAAATATGGGCTGATATGAGTACTAGAGAAATTCGACTGGCATAGGTTAGTCTTAAATTGTATTAATTTGTGTTTTCATGAAATAAGGATTAAATTGTAAAAGTTGTGAAACATTAGGGGCAAATGTGTAAAAGTATCTTAGAGTGAATAGAGAGATGATTAAATAATTTAATTTTGATTACATATAGATCAAGAAAAGAGAAACTCGAATCTAGATCGAGGGGAAAATAAAGTTCTCGACTAATTGACTAGTTTAGCTGTTTATACATCCGATGTAAGTTCGTATGTAATTAAGTTTTGTTGTAAATATATTTTAAATGCTTTGATATTGCATAAACTGTGAATATGAGACCACAGACATGTTCGACAATGATTCGGCATTAGAAATCCCGGTTGAACCTTAGGAATAGATTTGGATACTAATGGCATGTCATTAGGAGATTATTGTGATTATGTGATCTAGGTGCTTGTCCTGAACGTCCTACCGATGGCTGAGTATACTGGCATATGTTGTGGATACTTGGCAGCTTGTGTGACCAACACCATGTAACTACGTCTTGACTGACAACTTATGTGAGTAGGTTCGATGGTAGCTCTAGTGTGAGCAGTATATGTGATATGAGATTGAGATAGATTCAGCTATATATGTGGCACTTTAGGTGCGAGTTTCCCATGTATCCTATAGTAGTCCAAATGGTTTAACAGGAAAATTAAAGACGTGGTTGTGTATGAGATTGATACGGGATGGTACAGGTATGTACATGAACCGTATAAGTTTAAATCGAAGAAGTTGTGAAGTTCATACATAAGATTATGATTGAAAATGTGAAAGGTTTGTTAATTAAATGAACTACATGTTTATCTGTTCAGATTGATGATTCGTGTATTTATGTTAAGATTGAGTTTATTTCATACGAGCTTACTAAGCTATATAACTTACTTTGTTTAATTTTCCGTGTTTATAGAGATTTCAAAGCTAGCTCAGGTTCAGGGATCGTCAGAGACTACATCATACTATCCAACTATCACTTTGGTACTTTTGATCTTATGTGTTGGTCATATGACATGCATAGGATTATGGTCATTTTGATATGTATTTTGGTAGTGAGTTTTTCCATTTGAGTTAGCTTTTGAATGAGTATGTTTTGGTTTGCATATATAGCCATGAGAATTGGCTTACTTTGGTTGATTTGGTTATGTATATAAAATTTGCATATGGCTTATGTTATGAAATTAAGGTAGGTTATGTGATACTTATTGATAGTAGATATTGTGGTTGTCAAATGGTTGAAATTAGAGAAAATATATGCTTGTGAAGTTGTGCATAATGATGCAGGTTTGGAAATGTATAATTAGTTGAATTGTATATGTGATTTTGGTATAAATGGTATGGTTTATTTTGTGACTTGTGTGCATTGAGAAAGGTGGTATAGATTATGCATGAATTAGGCTTGAATTGGTTGGTTTAAATGTCAAATTATGCTATGTTTTGGTGCCAATTGGGTTGGTATAGGTGTGCATAAGTTTGGGTGGAAAAATGGCTTGGTAAATAGCCTACTTTTGTCCACACGGGCATGTGTCTCAATCTTGTGTGACACATGGTTATGTTACACGGCCGTATGTCCCCTGGTGTTGAAATTAAAATCAAGTCAGTATGCTCCCCATGGCCTCACATACGAGCATGTGACTTGGCGTGTGTCATAAGTCAGAATACCCTACAGGTTTGGCACGGCATAGTACACGGCCTGACACACGGGCGTGTATGGCCATTTTTAGGGCACACGAGCGTTTGTGTTGGCCATGTGACCCAGGTTAGAGAGTTACAAAGGGTCGGATACGGGTTGGGACATGGCTATATGCCCACATTTCAAATGTCCAGATGGCCTACGACACGGGCTTGTCTTTAGCCGTGTGAGAGACACAGCCAGGCCAGACGTGCGTGTGTCCCCTGTTTTTGAGAAAATTTTTTTAGTACTTCAAAAGTTTCTAAAGTTATCGGTTTAGTCCCGAACCACTCCCAATGCATGTTTAGAGCTTTGTAAGCTCGTATTAGGGACAAAATGTTTGGTTGTGAATGGAATGTATGTGATTTGATTAATTGTATGTGAAATGTATGTGTAAAATGTGGTATAAGTTTGGTAATGCTCCGTATCCCTATTCCGGCATTAAATACGGGTGAATGTGTTACAGACTTTTCATGAAGGAAGATGTAATGGTTATCATAAGATAAAATAGGATAATATTGGGAGAGTTGATTTATACCAAAGAGATTAAGGATATCCTATAAGGGTAACACACTTATGACAAGGTCATTGGATGAGCACTGATCGAGTTACTTTCGTAATGGTATGCCATTAGGGAGAGCTCTGTCATGATACTATAGTAGAATGACTTTGTGACTAAATGAGTTTATAACTAATAGGCGAAAAGCTGGAACTTAATTATAAATCATTTGAGCCCTAATTGAAAATGTCCAATCGGTCCCTCCACTAGCTCTTTGTAACCATAAATGACTTGTGTGTTGAATCAATTTAACAAAAATGGATAGAAATGGAAAAGTTAAAGAAATGGAGAAAATTTAGAAATGAATGTGGTTTTCTCTAAAATAAAATGAAAATGACTTGAAAATGGTTTTTGAATAAATAAAGTTCGAAATTGGAAATAAATTTATTAGTCATGGCAAATCCATTGAATGTAGAAATATTAAATATATTTTTCTCATAGATTCTTTTACGGTAAAGTTGTCATGATTTGAATGGAATTAGAATTAGGTTGAGAAAATTATTTAATTTGGAAATTAAATATTTAAATTAACTTGAGATATTTATTTGGGAAATAGAAAAATAAATATTGGGTTGGATCGAATTATAAAGTACTAGTTAAAAGTCCATAGAAAAATAAATATCGGGTTGGATCGAATTATGAAGTACTAGTTAAAAGTCCATGAAGTACTTGTAATTATACCCGATATGGTAGAGACCCAAAAGCCCTTCATGTTTAAAAAGAGGGACAATAAACCCTAGTTTGTTTAATTAGGGTAGTCGCTTGACCTACTCATAGTTAGACTAGGAGTTCATTTTTCTATTGAAATAGACTTCTACAATTCAACAAGGGTTTTACCTCTTCCCCTATAAACAAATGACACTGATAGGGCTAAAAAAATAAACTTTTAGATATCGTTATTCTGCCCAAAAATAGTGAGAGTTTATTCTCTAAGTATTAATTCTATCTTCCGGAATAACAATTCTACCAATTTCTATTGGGAAGAGATTTTACTTTCACGCTAAAAGTAAATAAAATATTTCTGGTTTTCTAATTGATTTGAACAATTCAAGCCCACACTCGAACTAGTTCATGGTACGAGAATAGCAAAAAAGGCCATTCGATTGAAAGACGGGAATAACAATGTCCGTCTGGCTAAAAACACATGTGTGAGTCCGGTAAGGGTTTATTGTTATAAAGATCACAAACCAAATCAATTTTCAAAATTTTATTTTTTGTCATGCAAAAAAACCGTTTTCAAATTAGATTTTTTCCAAAAATTGGTATCAAATTGCCAAGTTGTGCTTTGTTTATAGTATAAATGAGACCCAAACTCCCTCACTTCTTAATGTGTGATTAATTTTGATAAGATGTGTGTAGTAGCCCATTTTTGATAAAATCAAAATAGTGGTTTCGAGACCACATATCTGAGTCTATTTTTAGAATTTTATATTTTCGAGATCGAGATAACTTAATCTATCTATTTTGGGGGTTAATTTGTAAAGTTATCAAAGTATGAAAATTTTTCTATGGATGAATATGCTGAAATTTTGAAATTTATGATAGAATATGAAAGGTTATTGATAAATAAATAAACTTTTACAAAGTGAATTTTGATGAAAACATGATTTAGGGACTAAATTATAAAGTTGTAAAAATTTTAAAATTTTTTGAATTTTATAGAATACATGTGCTATAAATTTTATACTAAAATTTTGGCTAGTTTGGAATAAGGAGTAAATTGCACGAATTTCATTCTCCGAGCCTAGGGACGAAATCGTCATTAATTAAAAGTTTAAAGGCAAAATGGTAATTTTGCATAAGATGTGAATTGAGTTTAAATTGCATTAAATTTACGTTAAATTTACTCGTATAGATCCGGATAGACCAAATTTGGAGTTAGAACGAGGAAAAGAGAAAAATATCGGATTAGTAGATTTTACGTATACAAACATTTGTCGAGGTAAGTTCGTGTTACTATATTGTGTATATTTATATGCTTGTATTAAATGTTGTGTGTGTGAATTGTATAAATATCATGTATATATGACATTGAAAACATATCCGACAAAACCCGATAAACGATAATGCCTGAAATAAATGATAATGTCTGATAGATGATAAATGATAAATATGTTACTTTTATGCTTGAAATGTATGTGGAATGTGTTTATTTGAAATATATGAATATTATAGATGTATGAAATAATCACATGCCTGATAATATCTGAAAAATGTTAAATCTCGTTTGAATTAATTAAAGTTGATGGATACATGATTTCCCGTAATGAATATAATCCTACGTATGTTGCCGGCGGGATTTAGCTTGAACGAGTAATCTTGATAAAAACCTTCTTGAGTATTTTGTTACATAGTGCCTGCGAGCATCCTGATCGGCAGTGATTTAGCATGTGTTGTGCTCTACCGCAGCTCTTTGTGAGCGTCCTATTACATGTTTCGATCGATTGTGATCCAACATATAATATAGACACAAACGTAGATTTACGTGAGCGTCCTGATATAAGCTCTTATGAGCTTCCTCACATGACTCGCTTGAACTCTCTGTTACCTTATTCGGTGCTCCCTGATATTATCTCTTCGGAGATATCTGATAAGCTCTATGAGCTTCCTGAGTAAAACTCTTATGAGTTTCCTGATTAGCCCGGATAACTGTCCTATTACATGGCTACATAACTCATCTGAGCATCCTGAGATGTGGCTCGGGAGTGTGCTCCCTAGTTATGTTCCCTAATGGGTACCCCTGAATATGAATTGACCGTTTAGAGGCATAGGAACTCAAAGCCAGTCACTATGTTGCAACACGGGGAGTTCGACATTGCAACATAGGGAGCAAAATGCGAAAACTACTATACTACCTTGGGTGTTGCGACATAACTAAGGGATGTCGTAACACACCCTTGAAGCTACCCTTGAACCATGCATACTACCTTCGATGTCATAACAAAGGGACTAGGGTGTTGCGACATCAGTCCTATACAGGAAGCACTTACGAGACATGGGCATTTTGGTCTGCACAATGGAAAGTAAAACACGAGAACACCATTTGACCTAGGGTTAAGGACTACGACTACCCTAACTCTATAAATAGGCTTTTAAAACACTTGTTTAAGGAGAATGTGATTTGTAACCATGATCAAACTACTATGGATTCTAAGCTTCAATTAATACAATTCAGGATTCTCTTAAACCTTTCTCCTGATTCATTAATTATGTTTATCTTTACTATCAAGTTTATTGTGTTCATGAGATGTACAAAGAACTAACTCTTAGTAGATCCAGCTGTTTAGGAGAGTAAGAATTTAAACCCTAGGCTTCAACACCTTAGGAAGTCATTTTGGTGAGAATTAACCCAAAATTGGTATGGCATATCCGTGAACACCTTAGCCCCGAACCGATCTGGACTATGAGGTCGAAAGATAAGTAGTTCGTGCCAACTCATTAGTTTAGTGGAAGATTGAGAGATCTTACTAGGGTACCGACTAGTTGATTCAATAGAAACCTAAATAGGAATTAGTTATGCTCACCAAAGCGAGCTAAACACCCATATGTAGATTTGATTAAGTTAGAATTCATATTCCCAAAGCTCACTTTACTTTTGCTATTTTTATTTTCTTTATTATAAAAACCCAAAAATCTCTTATTTTTGTTTATTCGTACTATAATTTATTTAAAGTACTAAATGAATTTATTTGTGTTTAGGTTGAATTTAATTTAGTACTCACCTTCCTTGAGTACGATCCTCAGAGTACTTACCTACTTTGCTGTAATTATATTACAACTTGATTTGTATACTTGCAGACACTGCCTCAATTCCATTTATCTTTGTTGCAGTCTTCACACTCCAAGCGTTGGTACATCCAGAGGTGGTCAGGTTGTTGGTGCCATTTTCAGGGAGGTAAGGTTACTAAATTGATTCTAATTTTTATGTTCTAATAAAATAATTAGGAAATTAATAAATTATAGATACGAATTTTATTTTATTTTTTTATTTTTACTAATATCTTCTTTTTTTTTTGGTTTCAGTATATGACTCGTAGTAGGGGAACACCTATAGAGCCAACTACTAATTTGGAGAGACTAATTCACCAAAATCGTTGACAACAATAATAGCAACAACAAATATAGAATTAACCACTTACCGCAGGCAATTTACTGCACAATAATCCGCTGTTTGATGAGATTAAAAATAATAACCCATAGGACTTACCACCACCATCGCAGCTACTTGCAAATATACATAAGGAGCACAACGAAAGAACCCTAAGGGACTATGTGCTACCAAATCTGGATATGGTTCAAGGAAGCATCATAAGGCCAACCATCACGGGTAACCGTTTTAAAATAAAACCAACCATGATCTAGATGATCCAGAACAACTTGCAGTTTAGAGGCACAATGGCAGAGGACCCAAATTATCATTTAAAGCGGTTCATTTAGCTTTATGATACATTTAAATACAATGGGGTCACTGATAAAGCTACTCATCTTTGGTTGTTCCCCTTCCCCTTAATCGATAATACCTTTTCTTGGTTAGATTCGTAGGCACCAGGATCCATTACGACATGGGATGAATTTGTAGGAAACTTTTTACAAAAGGTTTTTCCCTATTATCAAGATGATCTAACTCATTCAAATAGTTAAAAGGAGAGAGTTTTCAAGCTTGGGAATGTTTCAAAATGCTAATGCAAAGATGCCCACATCATGGATTACCTGAGTGGCTGAGGCTGTAAATTTTCTACAATAGGTTGGATGTGCACGCACATTCAGAACTAGATGGAGCTGTAGGAGGAGCCTTGATGAATAGAACATACGAAGATGCGGATAAGTTGATAAAAAATATGGTGATGAATTCCTACCAAAGGCAAACTAAATGCTATACATATGCATAGAAACCATCTATGGTAAAAGTTGTCTAGGAGGATAATAGATACCAAAAAATTGTAGACAGACTCAACCGCATAGAGTCCTCATCTAGTGTGTCATCTATATATGGAAGAGATGAACTGTTTTTCTATTACATTAATAATCCAACTAAGGATGTAACGCCCAAAAAATTTATATTTTTGTTTTGTGAATTTGTGACACACAAGTGTGTATCTGCTTCAGTGGTTAAGTGTTCTAAGTGTATGTGAGAGGTCCTAAGTTCAAGCCTTGACTTGGGAAAATTTAAGTATTTTGATGAATAAAGCCTTAACTGGGTTCAATAGGCTTGTATTTGATTGGTTGTAAATATACATCAGAATGGGCCTCCTGGTCTCTTGGTTAAGTGGAGTGTTGGTTTGCTGGAGGTTCTATGTTCAATTCTCTACGTAGGCAAGGACGATAATTTTTGCTCAGTTTCTTAAAAGAGTTTTAGTGGTGTTTGAATTCAGAGTAGTAGGGAGTTGGGTTGGGTGGTTTTAGGAGTAGATTGGGGGATATGAAGCAAATTGTTGATTTTTATTTTGTCTTTATTTTCCCATTTTCTCTCTCCTATTGAATTTCCTACTCAAGTTTTGACATTTTCTTCTTCACCAAATATTCTCTTCCTTTTCTTCGCTGCTGATTTTCACTTTCTTCTCTTGTTCCCATTCGTTTTCCTCCAACTCGACTCTCTCTCTCTTGTACAATTTTAATTAGGTTTAAATCGGTAAGTTGGGTAAGGTGGTTTGTTTCCATTCGTTAATTTTATCATTAATGCATGTTGTTATTGTCGATTAGGTGGTGTTTCAGGGGCTTGAAATCATTAGTGTCACTGAAAGTGGGTTTGGAATATCGATTTATAGGTTCTGGAGTTCTCGTGGTTGTGATAGCATTGAAAACAAACAAGGTGTGTACTTGATTACATGGAAAACCAGGTTTCAATAAAAGCCAAAAATCTCACTGTTGATGCCACAAGAGCGTGTGGTCACCCGTGCGGTAGGCCGTGTGCCCTAACACGAGCATGTGATCAATGAGTCAGGCCATGCGTACCAGACATAGCCATTTGATGACCCGGTAGGCTGTGTGATCCACACGGTCAAGGCCAATTTGAGCCGTGTGGGACACACGGGTAAGCCACACGAGTGTGTGGGATTCAGGGCTAGGCCGTGTGATCTACATAAGCAGACAACATGGGCGTGTGAGCTCATTTTCACTGATTTGTTACAAAGGTTGCGCGGGTCACCTGAGACAACTGTGAACCCACTGTACGGCTGGTACCTAGGCCCTAATTGAATGAAACGGCTGTATGACTAATTTTTACGTATACATGTTCTCGAGCATGATGATGTTTTGCAGAATGGATATTGTAAGTACTGTTACCATGTTATAACATGTCATAGCTGTATGTTGCATTACATTGGGTTGGGGGTTTATATTGTTCGGAGGAAGTGTACAGAAAGGCCTCGAGCCTAATTTACTGCCAACTCAGTAGCAAATTACTGTCTAGTGCCACATTCGGTACTACCTAGAATGTAGGGATAGGTGGATTGTTTTTATCCCCACATAGAGTGTAGGGTTGGACAAAGATGGTATGTAGAGGCTGGATGGGTAAGATTTTTGTGACTGCTTATTTGTTACTGCTACTGATGTTGGGATGGGTTAAGGCCCAAACTGGACTGATACTGATATTGAAAAGGCTTAAGCCCGGACTACACAATATGGCCTTTACTGATTTTTGGTTTAAATTTAGGTTTTATACGATTTTATGATTTGAATCTGCTAGTGTTAGGTAAAACTCGGGTTTTCAAATGAAAATCAATGTTTTATCAAAATACCACGAATACGCAAACTGTTTTAAAGCTTCCGCAATGAAATACGTTTCGAAAACTGAATATCGATTTACAGATGAATAATGTTTTGAAAACGAACGACGCGATTTGAAATTAACATAAGATAATGAAAAAGGGTTAAATAGAAAAGGGGATTTAGCAATGACATATTTCTTTCGAAAAGCACTACCATGTGACATCGTCAGATTCGGCTATAACGTCCAGTCCAGATTTGGGGTGTTACATTTAGTGGTATCAGAGCTAGGTTGCAAAACTTGACTGTGGATTTGGGTTTTAAGATTTGATTTTCTGATAACTGATTTCTAAATGTTTTTACTGGAAGTGTCGTACACTATGTCTCTAGCGCCGATCCGGTAAGTTTTAGAAACTGTTTTTGATGGTATATCCTAAAACTGCTATAGGTAGTATATGCTTAAACTACTATAGATAGACTGTACTAAAAACACCAACAATAGGGTATACCAAGGCTGTAGTACAACTGATAGACATTGATTGACACTGCGATGTACAAAACAAACTTTACACTTATGATACTGTCTTTATAAAATATCAGTTAATAAACAATTGAAAACTGTAAACCGATTCATAAAATTGTTAATACAGATAAAACGCAATTAGACAATGAGAGGTACTTACAGATGGGGTACAAGAGACCGTGGTAGAGGCCGTAGGGGTGCTTGAGCTGGGTCTTCGTCATCTGGCAATCTGCCTAATTTGGATACTAGTGAGACACCGGCTTCACTTGAGACTGAGACTGGATCTCACGATCGAGCGGTTGGGGATCTATCCTAGGCCATGTTGAGGATTTTAGAGAGGGTCGTTGGGCCCAATACTAGAGCTGGAGGCCGCGGGTCAGTTACGGAACGACTCCAATCTAACGGAGCTGAGCTTTTCAGGGGTATTGCTGGAGTTGACCCTAATGTGGCTGAGTATTGGATAGAGGCCACACAGAGGATTATAGATAATTTGGATTGCACCCTCGAGCAAAAATTAAAGGGTACTTGGAACGGTGGAAATGGGCAAGTGTACACAATCGTAACAAGTAATAAAGTGACAAGTAAATGTCGAGTTATCGTACCTACAGGGACTGTAAAAAGTAATATTTATGAAATTAATTAAAACACTTTGGTGAGGTAAAAATGATTTTGGTTTGAAAAGAGTGATTTATAAACTAAGATTTTAAAACTAAGCAAACAATTTAAATAAAATAAAAGAGTTCTAGTGCACGATTTCAATTAAGATTTAATCAAGATGATATAATTGTGTTGGATTAATTATACCTTTTTAACTTAGAAATATTAAATTCGTGCTTATGCTGTTATGAATAAATTCAAGGCAACCCATTAATTTGCTAACTTACGAACATATTTACTAATTAAAATTCCATTAATCTCTTGAACATATCCCTATGCCAATTAACCCGACTAAACAGATTTAATAAAGTAAACATGCTATCGCACATACATACTTATTTAATTAAATTATCTCTCGCATATTCCTATGTCGATTCAACCGATTAATTCAACTTAATAAACATGTAAAAGATTATGTGAAGTAACAAAGTAGCCATATCTTGAAACAATTTAATCACAACAATCTTGCAAGTTATGCAAGGCATATGTATCGCCAAATACAATGATAATTTAATTTTCAGTTACCTTGGATTAAACATGCACTGATTAAGTACTGAGTCCATTAATTGCAATTTCAATCCGTTTAAACAATTAATTCTTTAGTTATCTAAACAATTATAATGCCAGATAACCTATGCATGATTTTACTTAATCAAGCATTTCACTGAGGCCTATAACAGCATAAACACTATTTTAATAATTCAAGTAGGCAAAATATAATTAACCCAACGCAAATTAAATTCAAGCTAAATTTATTAAAATAACCATTTCAACAACAATATTTTTCATAGATATGTTCATCATAAAAACAACAGAAATTAAAAAGAAAGGGAACATAAAGCAAATCCAGTGTTTCTCTGCGGCTCTACTGTTGCTCCGTTCTTAGTCTCCGTTGTCTTCACTGAGCAAGGCTTCTATGAATCCTTGATTGCTGCCCAAGATGTCTGAAGAACACCTCTTTCTCAAGAAAGGAAATCGGCACAAGAGGAAGGGAAAATGGGATAGAAAAATGGAGAGGAAACTTGAGAGAAGTGAAGAGAGGATGAGAGAATGTTGTGAAATGAAGGATGTTGAGGGATGCTTTGAAATGGGCAGCATAGGGTGTCTTTTATAGCTGAAGAGGGCTGCTAAAAATAGCAAATTCAGCAGCCAAGAGAGCCCTCCCATGGCCGGCCACACACATGGCAAGGTTGAAGCTTTCAACCTTGCTAAAAATAGGCTGGGGCAAATCTACAAAGCCTAAAATAAAGGTGGGGTTTGAACATAATTTGGAGGTTTTTCAAGAGCATTTTTGCAAGCATATTTTATTAGCTAATTTTTTGATTTGGGTCAGCCAATGGACGGTTCTGGTCAGCCCAATTAATGGCTGGTTCGGCTCACTTTATTCGGTTCAACCAGTGCAGTTCACTAGGCCCTTTCTTCATAATTAATTAAAATTAATTCATTTAACCTAAATTAAATAGGAAATAAATTAAAATTAATTTAATTATTAATTAATACACATTTTCGGACCGTCTTGTGCTGGAAATTAATTGGCCTCGATACTTCAAATTGCTCTTGGTTTTGTTCTTCTCGCAGTGTTCACCGGGCCCTTTTTCTCCAATTGTGTAATTCTGTAAAAAATAACCAAATTTAATCAAAATTAACTAAAAAATTAATTAAAATTCATAATTTTTATATTTTTAACATAATTTAACTATTTTATAATATTTAATTATTTTTTTGACAAGAATTTAACCAAATTTGCTTGAATTTAAGTAGAATTGGGTATGAAAAAGTATATAAATTTTTGTGTTTCCACACCCCCAAACTTAATTCATTGCTCGTCCCGCGTAATGCGCAAATTTTGAAAAGAATCTCTCGGAAACACCTTTGAAAAATTCCTTCAGAACAACATTTTTCCCAAAATTATGAACTTAAAATACTTATCCTGAAAGACAAGAAATCTATTAGTTATGCTACTTAAGTATGCATATTGTTCAACTTAAATTCAACCACTTATTATTATAGCAAAATTTAGACTAAATGCTTTTGTAATAAAGACATGTTAATCCTTACAAATTTGATTTTTATTCCTTTATTAGAGACTAAGCTGCAATCATTAAGCTTAACTTATGTCTTCATATGTTGATCGTAGCTATTTCTCTCCACTAATGTAGGTATCATGAGGACTTTGAATCAATAGGTCTTTATCAAGGTTGTAACGTGGCTAGGCTAGGGGTAAGTGAAAGATGGATAAATATTGGTTTTAAAAAAAACCCTAGACTCAGCATCAATTGAACCTTTGGAGTTTTTACCTTCGATACACCAACTTGACTTTCATATGCTCTTTTTCAAATATATGTGCTTTTTTTTATTTTTTATTTTTTCAATTAACACGATCACTTATTTCGTGTACTGCAATTCTTGAGAAATTGATACTTCTTGTCAACTCCCCCAAACTTATTTTCGAACAACATCTAGAATATTACCCAGTCTAGTGTTTGGGACAATTTTAAGATTATTAAGCGAAAAGTAATGGCTAATTATTATAAGGGTCGGAATAAAATCAGGCCATATAGTCTCAAAGTTGGGTTTCAATGGATAAAATATACTATGGTAGGCTTGAAAGGCTCTAACGGTCCAAACAATAGTTGCCTAAATCATTTCCAATGTTTCATGCTCCCTAGGATTTCGCCTCAAGAAACTTACTAAGTCAATTCTAAAGACTTAAACTTTCATGCATACCTAACTTTCCTAAAGAACTAAAAATTTTATGGTACGAATTTGCATGCTTTTTTTAAAAACACATTCATGCCATTATTAAGCTAACATAATAATTTATTGAAATAATAGAACTTTATTCATACTTAAATTGAGCATACTTAACAGAATTCAAATTTCTGAACAAAATATATCCTAATCATAATTAAAAGAAAAATTTTATCCTGAGTGGAAATAATTCAATTTCTCGGTCCCCCCAACTTAATATGAATAATGTCCTCATTGTTTAAAGTGAATAGATACTATACACCAGGTTGGATTTTAGAAAAGAGGAGGTGAGTCAATTTGACTGCTTAAGTACCAAGCTCTTTCTAAATTGAATCCTAGACATGTATATATCTATTGCCACACTTTAAGTTTTGTGACTTGCTCACATTTTATTAGTGATTTTCCTCTCTTGTTTTATTATGAAAAAAATAGAAATAAATTCCTAATTAAACTTAATCCAAAAATGACCTAAGAACAGAGATAAAATAAAGTCAAGATCCTCCCTTTATTTATTTGCAGACCCTTCCGTATTTGACTCATCTTTTGCTCCATCACTATTGCCTTTACATGAATCGCTTCGCTCTTTTTCGAGAGTGGAGTCCATGGCTCGAATATGAAATCTGGAAATTCAGGCACAAAAATAAAGGGGTCATTGTATATTTTCTTAAAAGCACTTCTCATCGAGTCATCCCTTATTTTTGAGTATCTCCAGTAGGCTTGTTGCTACCATTGCATATGTTGCATTAAGTCCATTAGTTTTGATAGCTCATCTCGAAGGTCTGGGCTCGACGATTTAGCTCGAAACATTGAAGTTCCCGCATCTGATTCATCTTTTGGCTCTACTGGGTCCACCTTATCAGGGACTTCAAATGATTGCATCGTGGGATCTTCTTCTTCATCAGGTTCCTCAGGCTCTTCACTTTCTTCAACTCATTGTTGTAGAACTGAGTCTCCGGCTACCTGGTAGAGGTCCCAATCTGTAATTGTGCCTTGGGTGTACCCTGTCTTCTTGACATTAGCAAGAATTTCTGCTTTCAAGCATAGAATAGTTATTGTAAAGGGGAAGTAAGCAGGGCCAGAACGTCTAGCGGCACAGTTTCGAATTTCTTTTAGGATGATCTTTCCCACATCAATGGTCTTACCCATTAAGATTGAGTATAGTAAGACCATTCGCTCTAATGAAATTGTAGTCCCATGTGAGCTAGGTAGAAGGCTGAAACGGATGAAATAAAACCATACCTTTGCAATAGGTGTTAAGTATTCTCTTCGACACGTGTGGGTTCCTTGTTTCGACACAGCCCAACTGGAACCTTCAACTATAAGCTCCTCGAGAATTTCTCGCAGATTTTCAGGCTTGATATTGCTCATCAGTATGGAATATTTATCGTTTTCGAGATCTGGTAATTCAAAGAATTCATTAATAGCATTTGAATTTATCGGTACCTTGATTCTGCGAACTGGAACTTCTATCATCTCGCTCGAAGTTAAATTTGCATAAAACTCACGAACTAGTTCCTCATCCACACTTGGTCTCTTTTCACAAAACAACTCCCAATTTAGGGTTTCAGCAACTTAACGAATACGAGCCATAAAGTCTTGGAAGTAAAGTGAAGCCTTTTTCTGGATGCATCTGTTGGTTTTTTAAGATACTTTCGTATCTCACTTTGGCTTCTTCACAGTGGAATTTGTTTTGTGTTTCATCAATTTGAGCGGAAGCACGAGTTCTCTCGCAAGGCATGTTTAACCTGATCATAAGATGGAAAAATTAGTTTCTGAATAGATTTTAATAAAAATTATTAGTAATTCAATGATTTGAAAAATTAATTAATTAAAATTAAAAATTAAGAAAAACTAGGTCTTACCACCTTTTTTTGTAAAAATATAAAAACTCTAGGAATTAATAATAATAATGAAGAAAAAGATGGGAATTTAAAAGAAGGGTTGGAGGTTTGTGGCTTAGGATGGATGGGAAAGGAATGTCGCACAAGCAACTAGGGCGTGCGGGCGTGTGGGAGCAGTGGTGCGCAGTAGGGTTGGTAGCAACACGGGCGTTCTGTAGCAGGTGGGGCTCTGGCACGCGCATGATGGTGCGGAGGGTAGGTACCGCGCGCGGCGTAAAGGCCTGGTGCGAGCTGAGGCTGGGGCCGCTCAAGGCAACGCGGGCGTTGTGCGCGAGACGTGCGTGCGATGGAGCTGGACGTGTGCTGGTCGACTGCTTAGAGCTGCTGCTGCTTGGGGTTTTGGCACTTGGGTATTTTGGTGCTTTGGGTTTTAAGTGTTAGGTGAATGAGAAGATGTGTAGTATTTATAGGGGGAGAAATAGGAATTAGAGTAGAATTCTTAAAACAAATTAATTAATAAAAATTCTAAATTCTAATCCTATATAAAGATAACAACAATTAATAATTAGATATATGCATATATTAAACTATTAATTGCTATTTAATTTATTAAAACAAAGATAAAATCCTAATTTCATGCTAAATTGATAAAGATTAATATATAAATAGATATAATTATATATTAAAGATTATCATCTTATTATCAAAACTTATCAAACAAAATCCAAAAATTGATAATAATTAATATATATTATAATGGGTATAATTATATATTAATAATTATCAATTTTTTTAACTAAAAACATATATTCTAGAAGCCCTTTAAAAAATATGTACAAAAAGAGGCATCTAGTTTTTATTATTTACGAAAAGAGCAATCAAATTTTAAAAATAATTCAATTTAGGTCCCTAGACTTAATGAAAATTAAAAATTGAGTTGCAAATTAAAAATTGGATCAAATTGACCCTTTTATTTGAAAAATAAAAATTTATTTTATTGATTAGGGAAAACTTTCTTGGAAAATTATGTTGAAATAAATTCCCAAGAAAGATTGGAGGGGTCACAAATGGTCCCGCTTAAGTTCCAACCTCCTAGACAGAATTTATTTAAACATACTAAACCCCAAAAATAGACCCTAAATTATTTATTAAACAAAACACGAAAATTATTAAATATCTGACAAAATGAACAAGATATTATCCCGTTCGGTTTTATTCCCCCAATAGTGTTTCAAACGCTGAGCATTAACTTGAAAATTACCTCTCTTACCTTGGAGTTCAACAACTCCGTATGGATAGACTCTGTGAATTGTAAATGGACCGGACCAACGTGATTTTAGCTTACCTAGAAAGAACTTCAATCTCGAGTTGAACAACAACACTTGCTGACCTGCTTCAAATTCTCGAACCCGGATGTGTTTGTCATGCCATTTCTTGAGTCTCTCTTTGAGTAATTTGGCATTTTCATATGAGAACATTCAGAAATTTTCTAACTTGTTGAGTTGGAACATCCGTCTTTCTTTTGCGAGCTTAGGATCTAAGTTGAGTCGTCGAATAGCCCAGTAAGCTTTGTGCTCTAACTCCAAAGATAGATGACATGCTCTACCAAAAACTAGCTTATAGGGTGACATCTCTAAAGGTGCCTTGTACGCTGTCCTGTAGGCCCATAAAGCATCATCTAGTCTTTTGGACCAGTCTTGTCGATTCGACCAAACTACCTTCTCCAATATGCCCTTGACTTATTTATTTGCCAGTTCAGCTTGTCCATTCGTCTGCGGATGGTAAGCCGTTGCAACCTTGTGTTTCACCCCGTGCTTGTCTAGTAACCATTTTAACCATTTGTTCACAAAGTGGGACCCTTCATCACTAATGATGGCTCTCAGGGTTCCAAACCTCGTGAACACGTGTTTCTGCAAAAACTTTATCACAACCCTAGCATCGTTTGTTGGATATGCCTCTGCCTCGACCTACTTGGACACATAATCTACTGCGACCAGTATATACTTGTGACCAAAAGACGAAGGAAAGGGCCCACGAAAATCAATACCCCAAACATCAAATAATTCGACCTCAATGATGTTTGTTCGAGGCATCTCATTTCTGTTGGTGACATTTCCAACTCTTTGACATTGGTCACAACTCTTTATATATGCATATGCATCCTTGAATAGTGTTGGCCAAAAGAATCCGGCTTGCAATACTTTGGCTGCAGTACGAGTTCCTCCGAAATGACCTCCACTTGGGGCTGAGTGACAGTGGTATAGAATCTACGGTATTTCTTCTTCTGCCACGCATCTCCTAATCATCTGATCTGCACACTTTTTAAACAGGTAAGGTTCCTCCCAGAAATAGGACTTCACATTGTGAAGAAACTTTCTCCTTTGTTGATATGTCTTATCATACGGCATTAAACCACAAGCTAAAAAGTTAGCAATATCAGCAAACCAAGGGGTATTATGGACATGACTTACCTTCAGTATATGTTTATCTGGAAATGTTTCTTGAATAGGTACAAGTGGAGAATTCCCTTCTTGCGGCTCCAATCTGGACAAGTGATCTGCTACTTGGTTTTCTACTCCCTTTCGATCTTGAATTTCCAAATTGAACTCTTAAAGTAGTAGTACCCATCGGATCAACCTCGGCTTAGCGTCTTTCTTGGCAAGTAAATATTTAATTGTCGAGTGGTCTGTATAGATAGTTACCTTGGTACCTACAAGATAAGATCAAAACTTGTCGAAAGTAAATACGATGGCAAGTAACTCTTTTTCTGTTATCGTATAATTTAACTGAGCTCCTGTCAGAGTTCGGCTTGCATAGTAGATGGGATGAAAAACTTTGTTCCTTCACTGGCCCATGACAGCTCCTATTGCGAAGTCACTTGCGTCACACATCAATTCAAATGGCAAGTCCCAGTCTGGTGTGACAATTATGGGTGTCGTGACTAATCGATTCTTCAAGTCATTGAAAGCTTTTAAGCATTCTTCATTAAATTTGAATATCATGTCCTTCTCCAATAATTTGCATAAAGGTTTAGCAACTTTGAAGAAGTTCTTGATAAATCTTCGATAGAACCCGGCATGGCCCAAAAAGCTCTTAACACCCTTTACAGATGTTGGAGGTGGGAGTTTCTCAATAACATCTACTTTTGCTCTGTCTACCTCGATCCCATATCTTGTTATCCGATGCCCCATAATGATACCTTCTCGTACCATAAAATGACACTTTTCCCAGTTAAGGACTAGGTTTGTCTCTTCGCATTGCCTAAGTACCTTAGCCAGATTAGCTAAGTAACCATCGTACGTATCTCCAAACACTAAAAAGTCGTCCATGAAAACTTCCAGAAATTTCTTAACCATGTCAGTGAAAATAGACATCATACATCTTTGAAATGTAGCAGGTGCATTACATAAACCAAATGGCATGCGTCTAAATGCAAATGTATCGTATGGGCAGGTGAATGTGGTCTTGTGTTGATCTTCTGGTGCTACCGTAATCTGGTTGTACCCTGAGTATCATCGAAAAAACAGTAGTAATCTCTCCCCGCGAGTCTATCCAGCACCTGGTCTAAGAATGGCAAAGGAAAGTGATCATTCCTAGTTGCCTTGTTTAGCTTCCGGTAATCGATGCAGATTCTCCATCCCGTAACTGTTCTAGTCGGTATCAACTCGTTATTCTCGTTCTCTATGACCGTGATACCTCCTTTATTTGGTACGCACTGGACCGGACTTACCCATGAACTATCTGAGATGGGGTAAATGATACTAGCATCTAACCACTTGATAATCTCTTTTTTCACTACGTCCTTCATGATGGGGTTCAGCCTTCGTTGTCCATTGATCATCCCTTTTTCACCATTTTCTAGGATGATCTTGTGCATGCATACAGATGGACTAATACCGCGAATATTGGCTATGGTCCATCCGATAGCCTTCTTAAATTGTTTCAGAACTAAGATAAGTTTCTCTTATTGCTCAGTAGTTAACTCTGCTGAAACAATCACAGGCAGAGTAGAAGCATCACCTAAATAAACATATTTTAAATGAGAAGGTAATATTTTGCGTTCTAGTTTAGGTGGCTCATCGATTGACGCTTTCGGCTGTGTGTAATCTCTTTTCTCTAAATCCAAAGATTCAAAACGGGATTGTGGATTAAATCCCTTTTGATTATCTTCTAGCAAAGCTAAGTTTCCATCCTCCTCCTCAACAAAGTTGAGTTCCTTCTCCACTATTAAATCCTCTAAGTTGGATACTGCAGAACAATCATCTATTGTGTCAGGAAATCGCATTGACTTGAAAACGTTAAATGTTACCTGATCGTCCTAAACGCACATAGTAAGTTCACCCTTCTACACATCAATAAGTGTCCTTCCAGTTGCTAAGAACAGTCTCCCCAGGATAATCGGTACTTTTTTGTCTGCTTCGAAATCTAAAATTACAAAATCAGCAGGAAAGATAAACTTATCTACACGTACCAATATGTCCTCGATTTTCCTTCTAGATGTGTTAAGGATCGATCTGCTAGCTGAAGTGTAACCGTAGTAGGTCAAACTTCACTTATCCCCAATTTCTTAAATATCGACATAGGCATCAAGTTGATACTTGCGCCGAAGTCACATAGTGCCTTACCATAATAAGCTGCTCCAATGTTGCATGGAATGGTAAAACACCCAGGATCCTTCAGCTTAGGGGGTAATTTGTCTTGAAGATATGCACTGCATTCCTTCATCAAAGCTACTGTCTCAAATTCTCCAAGTCTTCTCTTCTTGGACAGGATATCTTTCATGAATTTTTCGTAATTTGGCATTTGTTCAAGTGCTTCAACCAACGGGATGTTGATATGAAGTTGCTTGAGTACGTCAAGAAACTTCTTGAATTGGACCTCCTGTTTTTGCTTCTGGAGTCTTTGAGGGTAAGGTGGTGGAGGTTTATATGCTGGAGTTGGTACTGGTTGATTTGTCTTTGGCAGCAATTCTGTTGCTAACGGAGTGGTTGGATGATCAGAATTGGCTGGTTCTGAGGTTACCTTTTCATGTATTGCAGGTTCTGGTTCTAGTGGAGCAGGAACTTCAACACTAGGTTGAACTTCTTCCAAATCTTGAGCTTCAGCATGCTCCTTTTCAGCTTCAATGATGTTAGGCTCTACCGTTTTTCCGCTTCTCAATGTTAGTTCCTTACAATGCTCCTTCCTTGGATTTCTCGGATTTTCCATATCACTAGGTAAAACACCTTGTGGACGGTTCCTAAGTTCAGTAGCAAGCTGGCCCACTTGATTCTCCAAATTCCTTAGAGTGGCGTCATTCTTCGCCATGTATACCTTTAATAAGTTCTCTAAGCTATTGGACGATTCAGCCTGAACTGGTTTCTGAACTTGCTATGAAAAATTAGGCGGCTGGGTTGGTCTAGGTTGGTCATAGTTGTTACTGCCTCCAGCCCCTTGGTTACTCCAGGAAAGATTGGGGTGATTTCGCCACGATGGGTTGTAAAAGTTGGATTGCAGCCCTTGCCTTCCTCGGTTCTGGTTCTAATTACCTATGTAGTACATGGATTCTAGGTTTGACGGTCATTCTTCAAACACATGTCCTTCCCCACAATAGACACAGGCTATATTCTCATATTGGTTAGGTGGTTGAGCTGCAAAACTGTTGGACCCATTAGTGGTAAGATTCTTTAACATTGAAGATATCGAAGATACCTGGGATGCAAGTGAAGTGAGAGCGTCTACTTCATGGATTCCAGCAACTCGTCTTCCTGATGTTGCTCAATTGATTAACAACTGATAATTGTTACTGGCGATCCTCTCGATGATTTCATAAGCCTCATTGTAAGACTTAGATAATATAGCACCGTTAGCAAAAGCATCTACTACCATCATTGTGTGATCGTTGAGACCATTGTAAAATGTCTCAAGTTGGATGTAATGTGAAATTCCGTGATGAGGGCACTTTCGTAATAACTCTTTGAATCTTTCCCATGCCTCATACAAGGACTCATCATCCATTTTTTGGAAAGCAGTAATCTTATTTCTCAGCTTAGCAATCTTGCTAGGCGGGAAATACTTCACAAGAAATCTCTCTGCTAACTCTTACCATGTAGAAATCAAGTTCGGTAGCAATTAGTTTAACCAGGCTCGAGCTCTGTCCCTCAGTGAGTACGGGAACAGCTTTAATCGTAATGCATCTTCGGGTACTCCGGCTAGCTTGAAAGAGTCGCTCACCTTTATAAACAGTCTTAAATAAAGATGAGGATCTTCAGTAGGCATTCCACTTAACTGGCCCACTATCTGAAGCATCTGGAACATGACTGGCTTCAGCTCGAATTGTTGTGCCTCGATCTCAGGTCTTCTAATACCTAGATTAAGGTCATTAAAAATAGGCACGGCATATTGTCGTAAAGCTCTATCCCTATCATCAGCAATAAGGATAGGATTTTGAGCAAGGTTTGCTCCATTTCCTTGATTGATATTCTCGAAATTCATCTCTTCGGTCCTTCTCTGGTTCGCTTGTCTTCTTCGTTGGTGAAAGGTTCGTTCTATTTCAAGGTCCACTGGGAGTAAGTCGATAATTCGGTCAATACTCATAAACACCTGAAATAATCAGAGAAGAATTAATTAAGTAAGTAAAATTGAACAAGAAAATAAAAGAACCAAAATGTAAAAATAAATTCACAAATATATTTTTTTAAAAACAGTCCCCAGCAATGGCGCCAAAAACTTGGAATGGTGGAAATGTGCAAGTGTACACAATCGTAACAAGTAATAAAGTGACAAGCAAATGTCGATTTATCGTACCCACAAGGACTGTAAAAAGCAATATTTATGAAATTAATTAAAACACTTTGGTGAGGTAAAAATGATTTTGGTTTGAAAAGAGTGATTTATAAACTAAGATTTTAAAACTAAGCAAACAATTTATAAACTAAGATTTTTAACTTAGAAATATTAAATTATGCTTATGCTGTTATGAATAATTAGCAACCAGTATTTCATTACTATAAATTCATTATCTCTTGAACATATCCCTATTCCAATTCAACCGACTAAACAGATTTAATAAAGTAAACATGCTATCGCACATACATACTTATTGAATTAAATTATCTCTCGCATATTCCTATGTCGATTCAACCGATTAATTCAACTTAATAAACATGTAAAAGATTCTGTGAAGTAACAAAGTAGCCATACCTTGAAACAATTTAATCACAACAATCTTGCAAGTTATGCAAGGCATATGTATCGCCAAATACACTGCTAATTTAATTTTCAGTTACCTTAGAAGAATTAAACATGCACTGATTAAGTACTGAGTCCATTAATTGCAATTTCAATCCGTTTAAACAATTAATTCTTTAGTTATCTAAACAATTATAATGCCAGATAACCTAAGCATGATTTTACTTAATCAAGCATTTCACTGAGGCCTATAACAGCATAAACACTATTTTAATAATTCAAGTAGGCAAAATATAATCAACCCAACATGAATTAAATTCAAGCTAAATTTATTAAAATAACCATTTCAACAAAAATATTTTTCATAGATATGTTCATCATAAAAACAACAGAAATTAAAAAGAAAGGGAATAGAAAGCAAATCCAGTGTTTCTCTGCGGCTTGACTGTTGCTCCGTTCTTAGCCTCCATTGTCTTCACTGAGCAAGGATTCTATGAATCCCTGATTGCTGCCCAAGATGGCCGAAGAACACCTCTTTCTCAAGAGAGGAAATCGGCACAAGAGGAAGGGAAAATGGGATGGAAAAATGGAGAGGAAACTTGAGAGAAGTGAAGAGAGGATGAGAGAATGTTGTGGAATGAGGGATGTTGAGGGATGCTTTGAAATGGGAAGCATAGGGTGTCTTTTATAGCTGAAGAGGGCTGCTAAAAATATCAAATTCAGTAGCCAAGAGAGCCCTCCCATGGCTGGCCACACACATGGCAAGGTTGAAGCTTTCAACCTTGCTAAAATAGGCTGGGGCAAATCTACAAAGCCTAAAATAAAGGTGGGGTTTGAACGTAATTTGGAGGTTTTTTAAGGGCCTTTTTTGCAAAAATATTTAATCAGCTAATTTTCTGATTTGGGTCAGCCAATGGACAGTTCTGGTTAGCCCAATTAGAGGTTGGTTCGGCTCACTTCATTCGGTTCTACCAATCCGGTTCACTAGGCCCTTTCTTTATAATTAATTAAAATTAATTCATTTAACCTAAATTAAATAGGAAATAAATTAAAATTAATTTAATTATGAATTAATACACATTTCCAGACCGTCTTGGGCTGGAAATTAATTGGCCTTGATACTTCAAATTGCTCTCGATTTTGTTCTTCTCGCAGTGTTCACCGGGCTCTTTTTCTCCAATTGTGTAATTCTGTCAAAAATAACAAAATTTAATCAAAATTAACTACAAAATTAATTAAAATTCATCATGTTCATATTTTTAACATAATTTAATTATTTTATAATATTTAATTATTTTTTTGACAAGAATTTAACCGAATTTGCATGAATTTAAATAGAATTACGTATGAAAAAGTATATAAATTTTTGTGTTTCCAGTGCTGTATCGCTACTATGTGATGAGGCATATCAGTGGTGGCTTACTGTTAAGGAGGGCACTCAGCCCGATCAACTGACCTGGTAGTTCTTTAAGACTGCTTTCCAAGGGAAATATATGGTGGCCAGTTATGTGGATGCCCGTAGGAGGGAGTTCTTAAATCTGACTCAGGGAGGTAGATCGGTGGCTGAGTATGAGGCTGAATTTTTTAAGCTAAGCCGCTATACGAGAGGTATGGTGGCGACTGAGTATGAGCGATGTGTTTGCTTTGAGGATGGCCTTAGGGATAATCTGAGGGTTCTGATAGCTTTATAGAGGGAGAGGGACTTTGCTGCACTGGTGGATAAGACGAAGATCGCCTACGAAGTGAAGTGTGCTGAGCGCTAGAATCAAGAGAGAGGTAAGACCAAGAGGGATTTGGAGCCCTCGAGTTCTGTTCAGAGGCCTAATAAAAAGGTCAAAGTTGATGGGCTGATCCGAGTTGAGGCTTCTATTGCTGCTACTGGACAACCGTTGTGTACTGACTGTGGTAGATGCCACCAGCACGAGTGTTAGAAAAGAACTAGGGCTTGTTTGAGGTACGGTTCATTAGAGCACCGTATTAGAGAGTGTTCACGGAGGTCCAATCAGACGCAAGCTTCTAGCATGGGTACTACACCACCATCAAGGGTAGTTCAGTAGCCACCGAGAGGTCATGGTTAGACCAGAGGTGGGAATGGTTTGGGCTGTGGTCAGAGAGCACCGAGTAAAGGTGCAGGACATACTGAGGCAAGGCAGCCAACTTTAGTTTATGATGCACGTTGCCGAAAGGATGGAGATACTTCAAACGTTATTACGGGTATGTTCTTTATTTATAATGTACCTTATAGTGCACTGATAGATATAGGGTCTACTCACTCCTATATAGTTTATATTGTATCTGAAAACTTGGGTATACTAATTGAGAGCACTACGAGTGAAGTCACTGTACTGAGTCCTTTGGGGTAGTCAGTAAGGGTTAACAAACTGTTTAGAGCTGTTCCTCTAGAGGTTCAAGAGACTATCTTTCTGGCTGATCTGATGGAACTGCCTATTGGAGAGTTTGATCTAATATTGGGAATAGACTGGTTGGTCAAGCACCGAGTGAGCTTAGATTGTGCCACAAAAAAGGTTGTACTGAGAACTAACGAGGACAGCAAGTAGTCGTAATTGGGGAACATCGGAACTATTTATCGAATATGATTTCTGAGCTAAGGGTAGAAAAGTTAGTTCGGAATGGATGTGAGGCGTATTTGGCCTACATTAGTGTTTCTGATTCTAGGGGATCTTCGGTTAAAGATATTAGGATGGTTGAGGACTTTCTGGACGTTTTTCCTGAAGAGCTATTTGGGTTACCTCCGAATTGTGAAGTAGAATTTGGGATTGAGCTCTTTCTTGGTACAACTCCAGTGTCCATCGCCCCTTATAAAATGACACTGGAGGAGCTTGTGGAACTTAAGGCTCAGATTCAAGAGTTACTGAATCATGGGTTCATCCGTCCTACTATGCCTCCGTAGGGAGCATCGTTCTATTAGTGAAAAAGAAAGATGGATCCATGCGTATGTGTATTGATTACTGGCAATTGAATAAGTTGACCATAAAGAATAAATACCCTCTATCAAGGATAGATGATCTGTTTGACCAATTTTATGGAGCTTCGGTTTTCTCTATAATTTGATCTCCGATTAGGATATCACTAGTTGAGAGTTAAGGAGGCTGATGTGCATAAGATGGCGTTTAGGACTCATTATAGTCACTACGAGTTCCTATTAATGCCATTTGGACTAACTAATGCACTGACAACTTTCATGGATCTGATGAACCGAGTGTTCCAGCCCTATTTAGATCAGTTCATAGTGGTATTTATTGATGACATACTGGTGTATTCAAGGACTGATGATGAGCACGATGAGCACCTCAGAGTGGTTCTACAGATTTTGAGAGAGAAACAAATGTACGCCAAGTTTAGTAAATGTAAGTTCTGGTCACGTGAAGTAACGTTTCTGGGACATGTGGTTTCTTCTAAAGGGATTAGAGTCGATCCTCAAAAGATTCAGGCTGTCTTGGATTGGAAGCAACCTAAGACTGTATCTGAGATTTATAGTTTTTTGGGGCTGGCAGGGTATTATCGACCTTTTGTAGAAGGGTTTTCACTGATTGCGGCACCTTTGACTAAGCTACTACACAAGGGTGAACCGCTTAACTGGACTGATGCACAGCAAGAGAGCTTTGAGAAGCTCAAAACTATACTGACTAAGGCCCCTATTTTGATACAGTCAATGTCTAGGAAAGAGTTTACTGTTTACAGTGATGCATCACATGTCGATTTAAGATGTGTGTTGATGCAAGAGGGTAAGGTGGTAGCGTATGCGTCTCATCAGCTTAAGACTCATGAGGTCAATTATCTGACGCATGATATAAAGTTTGCCGCTATGGTATTCCCACTGAAAATCTAGAGGCATTACTTGTATGGTAAGAAGTATATCATCTACACTAATCACAAGAGCTTTAAGTATCTCCTCACTCAGAAGGAGCTAAATCCTAGGTAGCGTATATGGATTGAGCTGCTCAAGGACTATGACTGTACGATTGAATTTTACCCTAGTAAGGCCAATGTAGTGGCCAACGCACTAAGCCGTAAGGTTATGACTGATTTAAGGACGATGTTTGCTCACCTCAGTTTATTTGACGATTGAAGTCTACTAGCTGAGCTTCAGGTTAAGCTTACGTGGATTGAGCAGATTAAGGGTAAGCAGTTGAAGGACGAATCATTGGGTCTTCATTTCTGACAGGCTTAGAGTGGGCATACTGAGGACTTTGGACTGAATAGCGAAAGGGTACTCTATTTTTGTGAGAGAATCTGCGTACCGAAAGACACTGAATTAAGGCAGTTGATATTGAGAGAGTCGCATAGTAGCCCTTATACTATGCATCCTAGAGGAAATAAGATGTACTGAGACCTTCGTGAGTTATATTAGTGGCCAGGACTTAAACGAGTGGTTACCGATTTTTTAAGTTAATGTCTGATTTGCCAGTAAGTTAAAGCTGAACATCAGTTACCTTCAGGTTTGTTGCAGCCAATTAAGGTCCCACTTTAGAAGTGGGAAAGAGTGACTATGGACTTCGTTAGTGGGTTACCCCTAACGCCTACTAAGAAGGATTTAATATCGGTCATCGTGGATTGGTTGACCAAATCCTCCCACTTCATACTGGTTTGTACTGACTACTCATTACAGAAGCAGGCTAAACTGCATATGTCAGAAATAGTAAGACTGCATGGGGTACCGATTTCGATTATATCTGATAGGGACCCTCGCTCCACGTTTCAATTCTGGAAAAACCTACATGAAGCTTGGGGTAAAAGGTTGGACTTCAGTATTGCGTTCCATTCTCAAACCGATAGTCAATCTGAGAGGGTGATTCAGATACTGGAGGACATGTTGTGGAGTTGCGTGATTGATTTTCAAGGCAGTTGGGATGATTTCCTGGCACTGGCGGTGTTTGCTTATAACAACAGCTATCAGTCTAGAATTCAGATGGCACCTTACTAGGCATTATATGGTCGTAGGTGTCGTACTCCTTCGTGTTGGACTAAGTTTGATGAGCGATGTGTGCTGGGCCTTAAACTGGTTTCTAATATCGAGGATAAAGTTAGATTGATTTGAAACTGACTGAAAGCAGCATCCGATAGACAGAAGTCTTGCGCAGACTGAAAATGTCATGAGATCGAGTTTTCTGTGGGAGACTTCGTTTTTCTTAAGGTCTCACCATGGAAGAAGGTATTGAGATTTTGTCGTAAGGGGAAGTTGAGCCCTAGATTTATTGGACCCTATATGTAACACCCCTAACCCGTATCTGCTGTCAGAATAGGGTTTCAGAGCATTACTACCATATGCAGATCACTTAAAAAGAATTTTAAATACTTACCGATTCAATACATCATATAAATAAATATATTACCATTCAATCAACAGTTTGGCACTTGTATACGCATCAAACAGCAACATTGTTAGTATACTTGCACATATCTCATACAAATTCAACATTGATATATCTATTTTCTCGACATATCGCACTTAACTTTAATAATTGTCTCATCTTACATAATTTCCTTGTATTAGCATATCAAAGATAATCATATATGTACATGTCATGAAACATATCATGCTCTTACCGTTTCTTCAAAAGCATATATCATTCATTTCATTATATCAATATTTCATGCTCCATCATTTCCATATATTTTATGTATATTTATTTTGGTAATAGCTTATATCTTAACATAAACTATATTCCATGTACTTATACTTATTTCGTTTATCTATCTTCATAATTATTTCATACAACTATTTTGTACATATATTTCCATATGACCAGTTCTTGTAAACATTTCACGCAATCATTTCATATAATCATTCGTCATCTGATACATATTACCTGAATATCAATTGTTCAACAGATGTCATAGCATCTCCCATCCACGGTCTTATTTATCTTTGACATGATGCCATAGTGTCTTTCAACTATGGTCTTACTCATTTTCTGTCATGCTGCCATTGTATCTTTCAACCATGGTCTTGTTCATTTCATATCACGTTGCCATGGTATCTTTCAACCATGGTCTTACACATTTCATATCATGTTGCCATGGTATCTTTCAACCATGGTCTTGCATATTTCATATTAGGTTGCCATGGTATCTTTCAACCGTGGTCTTATTCTTTCATGTCACGTTTCCATGGTATCTTTCAACCATGGTCTTACACATTTCATATCATGTTGCCATGGTATCTTTCAACCATGGTCGTGCACATTTCATATCATGTTGCCATGGTATCTTTCAACCATGGTCTTACACATTTCATTTCAGAGAGCACACTCCCGCAAACCTCATCCTTACAGCGGTATTACCAGTCCAGGCTAAATCCCTTGTAATATAAACTCATAGAGTATTGTCGGGATTACCAGTCCAGGCTAAATCCCTGCAATGACAATTACTCTAATGAGCTTGGATCTGAATTACCAGTCCAGGCTAAATTCAAGCCCTAATTTGGATTACCCGTCCGGGCTAAATCCATTTTACGCGTATTTTTCGGAAGGGCTATATCAGAATAGGATCACCCGTCCGGGCTAGATCCTTTTTACCGTAAATTCCTTTTCAGAGATCCATCGAAATTTCCTTTCATTCAACCGGGATTTCTTCCCCTTTTTATCAAATATATCAATGTTTCATTAATTTTCATACAATGAACATTCAAGTCATATTCACATCAATAACATACAATCTCAAGCATTTAAGAATATAATTCAAGTTACACGAACTTACCTCATTGCTTGTTTGTGTTTATAATTTCATTAATTCGATATCTTTTCTTTTCCACGATCTTTATAAATAAATTTGATCATCATTTTCATTCATTTCATATTCTAATACATTTAATTAATACTCTAGGCAAAATTACCATTTTCCCCCTGAACTTTTAATTAATTACGATTTCATCCTTAGGATCAGGAAAATAAAATTCTTGTAATTTAATCCTTATTTCCAGCTATTATTCTCATATGTATAGATAACAGTTCATGAATTCTATAAAATATCAGAATTTTCCATAATTTAAACACTTTTCAATTTAATCCCTAAAACATGTTTTCCCCCATTCTTGAACTAAATTAATAATTTCATTCAATTTTTTAATTTAAATAATAAAATAATCCATTTCATGCAATTTGGTCATTTCTGACATTTTTACAAAATTTCCCATAAAGTTTTACTTTTATTCAATTTAGTCTCTGAGCCTAAAATATACAAATTAGCCATGCTAGCTGAATATTCATACATATTTTTCCTCCTCGTCCTCTCCATTCGACATCCTTAATGTAGATAACAGACTTGTAAGTAACATTATCTATAATTTTTATTATTTACTTTTATGAATATTCAAGCTGTCTATCTGCATCATAGTCACTAAATTATTTATATCTGGAGCTATAGAACTCCAAAATAAGATCCGATAATTTTTCATAAAACTAGACTCATATATATTCTTACCATAAAATTTTCAGAATTTTTGGTTTAGCCAATAAGTACAGTTTATTCTTTAAATTTACCCCTGTTCTGCTGTCTGACAGTTCTGGCCCTTCTTCACTAAAAATTAATTATCTCCTCGTACAGAATTCGAATGATGTTATCGTTTGTTTTTATTGAAGATAGACTCATTCAGGATTATAAAAATATAAATTTAAGCCCTTAATTATTTTTATCCAATTTTTTTATGATTTTACAAAGTCAGAATAGGGGAACCCGAGATCATTCTGACCCTATCTCTCAAAATTCATCATATCTCATGATTTACAATTCTATTGCTTACATAATTTCTTCTATAAGAAACTATACTTAATAAGCTTTAATTTCATATTTTATTCATCCTATAATTAGATTTCTACAATTTTTGATGATTTTCAAAGCTAGACTACTGCTGCTGTCCAAAACTATTTTAGTACAAGATATTAATTACCATGTTATAACACCCTTATTTTCTTTTTCTACATCATTTCTCATCACTTTCTCTTATTTTCTCTTCACTAACATATCAAGAACATAGGACCTTATGTAAGAAAACTCTACTATAACATTATTTCCATGCTTTGTCAATAATAACAAACTTAAAAACATATTAAGATCTTGATATACCTACCTTGTTCTATTGATACTAATCTTTAACTTGAATTTCTCTCTCCTCCAGCTTCTATTTCTTGAATCCAACTTGATATTCTAACTCCCTATGGTCTCCTTAACATTTTTCTCTCTTAGTAGCTATGGAAATTCTTTTGATTTCTAGGTGAAAATGGTGAATTTTTGGTTAAAGGACCAAATTGTAAAGAAAATAAAATTTCTTTCTTTTCCTTCTCTTCTAGCGTTGGTTGCATGCATGGAAAGATGATGAAAATTCTTCATCTTTCCTTCTTTTTATACTAAATAATTAATAATAAAATAATAATGAAATAATAATAAAATAATAAAATATCTCATTAAAATAATATATATCTAATTAAATAATCATAAAATATCATCAACATCATCATTACTTTCTAGATTTCTCTCTCTTCCAATTGACCATTTTGCCCTTTATTTTCTTTTAAAATTCCATCCTTGAGTCATCATTTAATTTGGTAAAATTACAATTTAGTCCCTTATAGTTCTTCACCTATTCAATTTGGTCCTAATTCATCCATTTTCCTTAGTTTCTAGATCATTCCACTCTTAAAATATTTACACTATTGGTCCTTCAACATTTTCATATTTACACTTTAACCCCTCAAATTTTAAGTATTTACTCTTGTGCAATAAAACTTTTCTCACTTTTACAATTTAGTCCTTTCTTGAATTAATATATCATAATATACTTCTCAATATTGACATAACTCAAAATTTCCCTTTTTGTCACTTTATTTCCTTATTTTACTATATCAAGGATAATATCTTACTGTAAAAATTTTCAGGGTATTACACTATAGCATATTGAAATGAGTAGGACCGATTGCTTACCAGTTGGAGCTACCTCCAGAGTTGGATCGGATTTATGACGTAATCTATGTCTCGATCTTGAGGTCTTACTGCTCTGATCCCACGCATATTGTTCTAGTGGAGGAGATTGAGGTTAGGCTAGATCTGACTTTCGAGGAGGAGCCAGTTTAGATATTGGGACTAGATGTAAAGGTTCTAAGAAGAAAATCCATCCCATAGTTAAGGTTCTTTGGCATAATAATAGTTCTGAGGAGGCCATGTGGGAGTGATAGACCGTAATTTATACATATTTTTATCCCATGCTTAGCACATTTTATGAATGATTTTTCCTTAAATTTGGTGAATTCGATGCTCCTAATGCCTTAATTTCATGTTTTATACTTAGGTGAGCATAGGAGAGTGAAAGGAACGAGAAACGGGCCAAAAACGGAGAAAATGGGCCAACGTATGAAATCAACACGGCTGGACTTCCTCACACGGGCAGACCATACGACCGTGTCAATTTGGCAGAATCGAAGCATGACTCACACGGGTAGACCACACGCCCGTGCCTATTTAACAGGCTTGACCACGGCCTGAAGTAATCGCACATGGGCATGTCACACGGGTGTGTCCCTGTCGAGCCCAAGCAGAGTCCTATTCGGAAAAGGCCACTTTTGAGGGCTCTTAGGCATTCCAAAGCCTATAAATACACCCTAGAAGAGGAGAAGAGGAGTGGCGCACAGGAGGAAGCAAGGAATTGCTCAAGGAAAGCCGATTGATCCATCTCAGAAGCCAGATTCACCATCAAGACTGAAGATCTCCCTTCAAATTTCCTCAGGAGTTTTGAGTTTTCTTATGTTTTGTTATTTTTATTCTTTTGAGATGTTTTCTTTCAATAGTATGAACTAAAACCCCTAAATACCTAAGGGGAATGAAACCTAAGGCGGATCTTGTTATTATTATCTGAATTGTATGATAAATATTTGACTTGTTCTTAATTATGTGTTCTTAATTCTTGTTTTGATATTCTAGGATATTGATTCAAGTTAAGTTCTTATTCAGAGGAAGAATAGACTTGTCTAAGAGTAAATTTGTCATAATTAAGCGGAGTTGATTGCGCGCCTAGAGATAGGGTGACAAGATTTTGCCAGATTAGGGTGAAACCTAATAAGGGGATCCATAGATCGAGTTAATGCAACCCTAGGGCGTTAATTAGAAAGAGATTTCAATTATTCAATCTAGGGTTAGATGTTGTTAGTCTCGAAAGAGATAATAATATAACTTAGGGATCTCTACGGAACAAGTTGAATGAATAAATCGTCCGATTCAGAGTCAAATAATAAGTTAAGTCTAGGTGGATCTTTCCTTAGGTATTGTCTCAATTAATCGAGTTTTTCCAAGAGTATTTTCCCCAAATTTCTTTTCTGTGATTTCTTAGTTTAATTAATTAGTTAGATAAACAAAACCCTTTTATTTTTTTTAGGCTAGATAATAAAAAAGAAGTTGATACTAGTACTTTTAGTTCATTTGGGTTCGATAATCTGGTCTTGCTAAAGCTATAGTACTGTTCGATAGGTACACTTTCCTTCATCGTGATAATAGTTAGTTTCAAGAACGATTTATTATAAATATTTAAAACCTGTCACGAATATCGCGTATCAAGTTTTTAGCGCTGTTGCCGAGGAACTAAGATATTAGGAACATTCGATTTTTATTACTTTAGCCATTTACTTTTACTGCAATTTAAATTTTGTTCCAATTTTTATTACTTATTCTTCTTTTTCCCTTTTTCTGGCAGGTTCTTATAGTTTATGACTAGAAGAAGCCCGTTAGGACCTTTACTTTTTGATAGTAAGATCGATCGTCCAGTTTGCAGAAACCGAAGAGAAATAAGGCGAAGCTTACGTTACACAGAAGAGCAAGAGGAAGATACTTCAACCACCACCGAAGAGATGGCTGAAAACCAAGAAAATCTATTACCTCCTGCGATTGCTATTAATCAAAATCCTGCGCCGTGCACTATGTATGATTATGCTAAACCTTCTTTAATAGGAACTAAATCGAGCATAGTTAGACCTATTGTAGCTGCAAGTACTTTTGAACTGAAACCTAACACAATTCAAATGATACAACAATTTGTTCAGTTTGATGGTTTGCAGGACGAAGATCCCAACGCTCTCTTGGCAAATGTTTTGGAACTATGCGATACATTTAAAATTAATGGTGTTTCTGATGACGCCATTCGCCTTCGGTTATTCCCTTTTTCTTTGAGAAACAAAGCTAAACAGTGGTTGAATTCGTTACCACAAGGGTCAATCACTACTTGGGAACAAATAACCAAAAAGTTTTTACTAAAATATTTTCCGTCGGCTAAAATGGATAAATTACGTAATAATATCTCTTCTTTTATGCAGATGGATTTAGAAACACTCTACGATGTATGAGAGAGATATAAGGACCTTTTGCAAAGATGTCCTCACCATTGGTTACCACTCTGGCTACAGGTTCAAACTTTTCATAATGGCTTGAATCTTTCAACTCGACAAATGATTGACGCAGCTACTGGAGGAACCATCAATAACTAAACACCTGAAGATGCCTATGAATTTATAGAGGAGATGACACTGAATAAATATCAGTGGCAAGTCATGAAAACAAAGCCAAACAAAATAGCCGGTGTTTATAACGTCGATTCGGTCACAATGCTCTCTAATTAGGTAGAACTCTTGAATAAGAAAATTGATGGTTTTCTTAGTTCTTCACAGGTTCACCCAGTAATGCAGTGCGAAGCAAATGGAGGTGGATCGAGCAATTCAGAATACCCACCTTATGGCCACAACATGGAGAACGAGCAGTTAAATTACATGGGTAATAATCCTCGATCTCAAAAAAAATCTTTATAGCAATACTTACAATGCAGGTTGGAAGAATCATCCAAATTTTTCATGGGGAGGCCAAGGAAATTAGAAACCATCACCCCCACCAGGCTTTCAGCAACCACCATACCAGCAGGAGAAAAAGATGAGCCTTGAGGAGATGCTAACCAAATTCATCTCGGTGTCAGAGACTCATTTTTAGAATACTGAGACAACACTCAAAAATCAACAAGCATCAATCCAAGGGCTCGAAACTCAGATTGGACAGCTCACCAAGTTGATTTTCGAATGACCACAAGGTAGCCTGCCAAGCATGATAAGGAAGGGTTAGTGGCAAAACCAAGGCCAGAACCGGTGGTAAGCAAAAGTAAGAATGAGGTAGGCCAAAACGAACAAAAATCGGTAAGTACAAAATATAAACCTCGTGTGCCATACCCCAATGCGACAAGGAAAGACCGCTCAGACGAACAATTTGGTAAATTCCTTAAACTTTTAAAGAAGCTATATATTAACCTACCGTTTATTGAAGCACTTTTGCAGATGCCGAATGCAGTCAAATTTTTAAAGGAGCTTCTAGCAAATAAACAAAAGTTAGATGAAAGGTCGCATGTGGAGCTGAACGCGGTTTGCTCAGCCATTCTTCAAAATAAGCTACCTAACAAACTAAAAGATCCAGGGAGTTTTATGATTCTTTGTTTAATTGGTAGTTTAGATGTTAATAATGCATTGGCTGATCTAAGGGCTAGTATCAATGTTATGCCTTACAAATTGTTTAAGCAACTAGGTCTAGGGAAACCCAAACAAACTAGGATGAGCATTCAATTAGCTTATAAAACTGTCAGATTTCCTAGGGGTATTATTGAAGACGTACTCATTAAAATTGAAAAATTTATATTCCCAGTTGATTTTGTTGTTTTAAACATAGAAGAGGACAGTAATGTTCCTTTAA